>NC_048317.1:7613262-7777194 GCF_013100865.1 Trachemys scripta elegans | reverse complement strand
GGGGGGGGGGGGCGCAAGGTCGAAGTTTTGCCTAGGGCACAAAACTTCTTTGCACCGGCCCTGATGGACAAGATGTGGCACAAGCAGGAGTAGCTAGTGCTGTCAATTTTATTTTTAAAAGGTGAGAACTTAGGAGACACATACATCATGGGGAAACAAATTGCTAACTCCACTTGAGGGACATACCTAGATGAGTTCTGACCAACATTTGGTATCTCTGTTCATAGCTACCCAGAGAGTAGTAGAGGGCAGATGGGAACACGTTTACATATGGCTCTATCTGCCTATAGTCAATCAGTGGTCATCAGGTTTCAGCTCTCCCCGTCCACTTCTCTTGTTAAGGAGTATGTGTGTGAGCTGGTGGCTAGTCACTCTTCCCTCTTTCTTTGGCTTGTAGGCCCTTGAAGCTGTCAACACTCAGTTGCGAGAGCTCTACCCCGACAGCGAAGAACTCTTTGATATTGTCCTCATGACCAATAACCACGCCCAGGTCGGAGTCCGCCTGATCAACAGCATCAATCATCACAGTAAGCACGGAACGACCCTGAGCCAGAACCATTGAAATGACTTGGGAGCTGGTGGCCACTGGGTCTTTGGTTAGTGGCTGGGATGGTGGAGAAGCTGGAGGGCAAAGCTTTATCTTCTGTTCCCCCTGCTGTTCCGTTAAACTACCCAGCAAGCCCCAGTCTCCTGTGGCTTAGACTAAAGATGGTTGTAAACTAACCCTCTCCAGTCTTCGAGGGTACCAATAAAATGTGATCCAGGTCTGAATCAACCTGGGTTCTGCTTTGGTAAATGGGGGTTTGGCAACATCAGCCCCATTTTGGGCCATCTCTTCTTGGGAGGATGAAGCCAAAATCAGACCAGCTTATGCAGTTCCGGGGCCCTTGGATGGAATGAGACCTGGATCAAACCACACTTGGGTACTTTCCAGGATCAAAAGCCATCTGATGAGGTTCTGCCAAACTCAAACCAACCTTGATTTTGCCATATCCCTAGTTTAGATCTGAGTTCTTGGAGTGAATAACCCCGGGAATGGAAGGAATGATGGGTGGGTATAGAAGCAGTATAATAATAATTAGCTTTTGTCCTCAGTAGATCTCAAAGTGCTTTACAAGCAGGTCAGTGACATTATCCCCATTTTACAGGTGGAGAAACTGAGGCAAAGGGTGGTGAAGTGATTTGCCCAAAGTCACTCTGCAGGCTAGTGGCAGAGCTGGGATTAGAGCCCAGGCCTCCTGAGTCACAGCCTAGTGTCCTAGCCACTAGGATGCCCTGTCTCTATGTATGTCAATATTGACTCAATACCACGTGCCCCTTTGGGGCTTTCCTGTGTCTGGGAGGAGGATGGCGCACAGGAGGACACTGCTAAGTGTAGTGTGGTGCAGGGGCTCGGTGAAGGGGTTACTGACAGGTGTTGGGAAACAAGTGGCAACAGCTACTAGGTCGAAGGCGTTGTGTCCAAGCAGTGCTACTGTGTCAGCATCTGTGACAGGGCTGGCCTGAGCCTCACTGTTGCCAGCAGCCATGGGGCCCCCACCTTCTGGTGGCCAGGCTGCCCTGTGCTCATTTGCCATCTCTTTCCTCTGGCCTGGTGTCAGAGGGGGAGCAAATCCCCCCGTCTAGTTCACTCCCCCACTAGTGGCAGCTGCTGGGCCCCCTGCACACCATAGCGCTGGATAACAGCCTGGGCCCTCGCTGGCCCATCCCAGCTAATTCGGTGCATCCGTCCGTCCTCAGATCTGTTCATCGAGAGGTTCTGCATGACGGGAGGGAACAGCCCCACTTGCTACCTGAAGGCCTATCACACCAACCTGTACCTCTCCTCTGACGCCGAGAAAGTGAGTGAGGCCATTGAAGAGGGTGAGTCTGACGGTCAAACCCTGGGTGGTAGTGGGTGGCGGGCACAGCCCACACCACATCGCTCTAGGAGAGCGGTGTAAGGACCTGCAGCCCCGGGATCTCCATCCTCTGGGTCTGTGCAGCAGCTGGGTAGCGGAGGCGTCCCACACCCTGTCTCCATCACGCCCCTGCCCTTGCTGAGGCCACATGGGACCTCTCGTTCCCCTGGAGACAACAGCATCTTCTGATCTCTATAGCTTCTCAAAGTGCAGGTGGGCTGCTCTCCTCAGCTGGCTGCTGGATGGATCCTGACTCCTTCCATGCTGGTGGGAACAGCGGAGGTGCTGAAAGCACCTGTAAGATATGCAGCAACAAACGATAGAAACCTATGTAAATTCTGCAATCTTTGCGCCCCCCCCCCAATCCCCACTAAATATTAGATCATACCCAGGGCTGTGAAGCAATAGGGCATGGAGGGAGGCTACTATCTAAACAGAACACTAGATCCTTCATCCAGGGGCCCATGTCTTCACCTAGGTATCGACGTGCCTCTGGCTTTCCTAAATGCTGAGGTGAGGGTCCAGACGCAAGTGTCCAATGTAAGGACCAGTGTTGGCCTGTCTCTGCTCTGTGTGTGTCCAGTTCTGTTGCTCGGGTCTGCAGGAGGAGGACCCGGGAAGCACGGTGGGAGGAGACGTGCCGCCTGTCACTTTTCTTTCTCGTTCCCCCCCCCAAGGAATCGCCGCGGCCACCGTGTTCAGCCCCAGCAAAGACGTGAAAGTGTCGGAGAACCAGCTGCGGGTGGCGTTTGACGGGGACGCCGTCCTCTTCTCGGACGAGTCGGAGCAGATTGTGAAGGCGCACGGCCTCGACATGTTCTTTGAACACGAAAAGGCTTATGAGAACAAGCCGCTGGCCCAGGTACGGCTGATCGCCCCCCTGACCCGCTAGTCCCAGGAAACAGTTCTGGGGCCGGCAGCGCTGAGAACTGGCTGACTGCTCCAGCAATTCCCACTCCATTAGCCCTGAGCACAAGCCAAGGGGGGAGAGCAGGATGACACTGATGCTGGGTTTCCGAGGAGATGGCTGTGAAAGACGGGGGAGTTCAATGGGATTTAGGTGCCTAAAGACCTCTGAGGATCTGGGCCTTGGTTCCTATATGCTTGGCTAGAGGATTCCCACAGCAGGGACAGGGCCTTTTCCAAAGCATGGAGATTGGGGAAGGGATGAAGGTAGCTGTGAATGACAGTGTCTCTTTGCTTGGGTAGGGGCCGCTGAAAGGCTTTCTGGAATCCCTGGGGAAGCTGCAGAAGAAGTTCTACTCCAAGGGTCTGAGACTGGAGTGTCCGATTCGCACCTACCTGGTCACTGCCCGGAGCGCTGCCAGCTCTGGGGCTCGTGCCCTAAAGACTCTCCGCAGCTGGGGACTAGAAACCGACGAAGCCCTGTTCCTGGCCGGGGCCCCCAAGGGGCCGCTGCTGGAGAAGATCCATCCGCACATCTTCTTCGACGACCAGATGTTCCACGTGGAGGGGGCGAAGGAGAGTGGCACCATCGCGGCCCACGTCCCGTACGGCGTAGCACAGAAGCAGAGGCGGATGGCGCAAGAGAAACAAACCAAGAACAGCAAGTAGCATTGCTGGCGGTGACTGCAGGTGCTCGCTGGTTGGGTAGCTACCCAAACCATCCCTGACCAGGGCACCATGCGTGGATTGATATCCGGGTCTGCAGGGGCTGAGCGTCTTTGTTGATTAGTATTGAAGTTGTAGGTGCCTTGTCCGGGTGGGTTGAAGGAAAGGTTTCCTTTTGCCTATGTGTGTTGCACTTTATTGACCGTCTCTGACCCTCCAGCCCCAAATCACCCCCCATGCATAAAGGTCAGAAGGGTCAACCAATGCCTAATCCCTCCTCTGCTACCTTTGCTCCTGCGTCTCAGCATCAGCCATTGCTGACTTGTGCCACATTGGCTGTCACCTCATCTCCACACCTGCCTCAAAACCCTCATGCCTAAGCCCAGCACCAGCCATCCTGATCCTGCTATGCCTCCTCTGGGGTTCCGGGGCCCATAAAAATCCAGAGAGGAGCTCACGCTTAAGTTCTGCACCAGATGTTCTCCACAAAGCTTGGAGAACTTAAACCAAAACCCAGCCAGACTTGATAAGTCTCCAGGAGGGGGGACCTTGCGTTGGACAGGATCCGTGAGAACCGGGCTCCCCTTCTGTGGATCTTATATTCCAACCCAATTTAAACTTTTGGTGCTCATTTAAAAAAAAAAAAAAACAGGGAAATTCCTAGTCCAAGAACTTTGATATATTAAAAACAAAAAGAAGTCACGACTGACAATGTGTTTCCGTGGAATCCAGCTTACACGCAGGAACAATGATCCGCTATTGTTACAAAACATTGACAGTTTTAAATTTTAAACGGACTGGAAATAAGGTTAAGGGATGCAGCCAATTTCCCACCACTGTTGCTGCCCCCACCCAACCTTCAGTTTATCTGCTCATGTTTGAGAAAACAGAAACTCTAGATAGGAAAATGTCAAGCCCTATTTCCTAGTCAGCGTTTTGGGCCAATATGTGATGGCCCAAATTTGGGCCATACTATTGGATACCTAAATCCATAAGTGGCACCTGGAAAAAAAGCGTCTCAACCTGAGCATCTGAAAACTGAGCCACATAAAATCAGAAACCACTTTTCAAAATGTGGCTTCCTGGCCTCTGGACCCAGGCTGGGAATATGTGTAAGTTGAAAGACCGTCCTAACCTATGGTGGGTGAGGGGGGAGAGACAGATATTTTCTTGAAATCGACAATTACATCAGCTGAGAATTTGAGCCTGAGTCTTTTGTTAACCATAGCAAAATTCAAGTTTCATTCAAATCGAGGCCACTGTGCAATTGAGCATCCTTCTCCTGGTACTTTCCTAAAACCTGTGGTGTCTCCTGAAGTAGACAGATGCTGCTAACACAGTGGGAAAGAAGTAAATCCCCAATTCCGAGAGGTTTCAGAGGGGTAGCCGTGTTAGTCTGATGAGGTGGGTTCTAGCCCACAAAAGCTTATTCCCAAATAAATTTGTTAGTCTCCAAGATGCCACAAGGCCTCCTCGTTGTTTTTGCCACTTCAGAAAGGAATCAGTCAGAGAACTGTTCTGAAAGCCGTGTATGGAATTCACTCAACATTCTTAGTGCAGATTGGAGGAATGATAGAAGGTTAAAGATCATTTTAAAAATGACTCCTTCCCTGTGGTGGTGGTCTAGGTAGCACAAGTAGCAATGGTCATGGTTAGGATTGCCTGGCACTTACCATTATAAGACCATGTTTTCAATTGCTTATAACTTTACCAAACTTAGACCATTTCATTGGGGCTGAAATTTTCCACATGAGGTGGCTGCCTTTGGCTGACTTTTTTGCACATTTTCAGTTAAAATGGTTCGGCCATTTCCAAGGATGAGATTAGGGCTAGGGTTATTATGTATCAGCTGAAATAATATTAACAATCAACCATACGCTTCACCACTTATCCTGTTGGTTTGTTCCTTGCACTAAATCCTGCTTGGACAATGAAAGCACTGGTAAGTTTTTTATCTTGTTTCTCTGCTCAGTTTCACGTTGAGATTCACTCTGCTGCCGTGTTGGGGTTGCAGACACCTCAGGGGAAGGTTTTAAATTCAAACCAAAAAACTTGAAAGAAACAAAATATCACAAAACCATTTCTATTAATATTCAGTTTTATGAAAAGTAGGAGGAGGTTTGGTTGGGGTCAAAACTGTCTGACAGGGATCCTTCCAACCAGCCTGTCGGGATACGTGCAGGGCTTCCTTGTAAACATCCCCAAGGTGCTTCCTGTAGATTGGCATTGACTGACATCTTTGGAAGTTCTGCCAAGTGCAAGCAGTCCAAGTCAGATCTTCCCCCAAGTCTAGAAGATGACATTGCAACAGGAAGTTCTAGTTGTAATGAAGAGCAGAACGGTCTGCTAACATTTATGAAATTGTATCTGTCTGGGTCTGGGACTTGTTGAAATATTGGCGTGGGGGCAGGGGGAGTGTTGTGATTGAACATAGCCATCTGTGTAAGTGTGTATATGGGAGAGTGATTGTAACAGGTGGTCTTGTGTGTGTGTGTTTGAAAGAGATTGTACATGGATGCATGTGAGTATTTGTGCGTGTGTGATATCATATACTTGTGTGTGTCAGAGCGATTGTACATGGATGCGTGTGAGTATGTGTGATATATCCTATATACGTGTGTGTGTGTGTGTGTGTGTGTGTCAGAGAAAGAGAGATTGTACATGGATGCATGTGAGTATCTGATTGTGTGTGTGTGTATGCACATGTGTTACTTGCGGGGGGTGAGTGAGCAAGAGAGAGTATTTAAAAACAGCACTCTGGGGTAGAGAGAGCTTGTCCCTCTCAAAAGAAACCCCAGTAACAGGGGTTTGACCTGCTGGCCAGCAGACCTCAGGTCTAAGCCGCCTCTAGCTCTGGGAAAGAGCTTGTGCCCAGTTCTGGAGGCGACCAGGGGAAGCACAGACTGTGCGATGCCAGCACCACGGCCACCAGAGGGCTGCGTGACTTGCACTTTAATTTTGTTTCCAACACTTAAGACAAAAAGCGAGAACTGCAGAGGGCCAGGAACCAGTGTATTGAGCAACTCCTGCTTTGCCTCTTCTCATTCACTGCCAGCACGAGGCAAGTACACCCAGAGTTCCCTCCCCTGCTTGTCCTAGGGGGAGGCCCCAGGAGACTGTCCCCAAAATACAGGACTCCGAGAAATGAGGACTGCCCACTGTAGTGCGTGGATCCTGCCTGCATTGAATGGGTTCATTGCCCTACTCATGTTTGACCTTCACCGTACAGTTTTGTCCATATTGCTTCCTAGGGTGCCCCATCATTGGCTGACTTGGATTTCACTGCTTTTGTGGCTGGCTTGCTTGTGTCCGTCTGTCATCTCCTAGGTCGGGATGGATTTTCCGTCCTGCCAGCAGCCCCCTTGAAATGATCACCCGGACCCTTAGCTCGTCACACCCTTGGATGGCTTGGTGGCATTTCTTGCAGCGAACCAGCTGCTACTGGGCCCTCCTGGCTGTTGTGGTGTTGTGTGGGTTTCACTCCTGTGTCCTCTGATGGTTTTATCTGTGAATGAACTGGTGTAGCCATGGAAATTCCTATGCGTGTTTGTCTGTAATAAACTACAGCTGGTACTATTCGTTGTCCCCTGCTGGAATTCTTGGGGGGGTCAGGGGATGACAGGCCACAGATGTTCTATTTGGTTGCCGGCCAGGAAGGGGTTAACCCCCACTTAGCCCCTCCTAGGTGTTTTAGTAGAATAAGGAGGTGGGGCTGGGGATCCCAGGGCCAATCAGCCAACCAGAGGGGAGGTGGGAAATGGTTTAAAGCAGCATTCTGGGCGCTGGAGAAGCACTGGGAAGCGCTGGCTGGAGAAGTGGGGTGTACCTAAGGTGGCTGTTTCTGTCTGAGCAGCCATCGCCCGTTGTAATTTGGACTCACGCCTCAAAGCCTGGATAAAAATATCACTTGGCAAAAGTCTTCTGTCGAGCAGACCCTCTACCAGTCATCAGAGGGGGAGGGGGAGAAAAGGCCTGTTGGGAGGAGATTCGTTTAAAAGCACCAGCTGTGTCTGAACAGCACCACTGTAGTGATGTAGTTAATGTGAGCACCACCTACCACTTCCCCCTAAGTACAGAATCATCGGCATTGGGCAGCCTAAAGCAAATGGGAGATTAGTGGAAAGCATTCCTATGCGCGTTTGTTTTTAGTGTGATTCCTTTCAAGCATCCCTCCCCAGCGCTGCATAGTCTCATACCAACCGTCTGAAGCTAATTAAACTACCCAACTGGGAGTGCTCCGAGTGCACTAGCAAAGATACAGCCGACGTCCCTGCCTGCATGCAAGATCTTCCGGTCTAAACCTCCAGCCTTGGAAACTGCATTGTGCAGGTGGACACCGACACTCAGACAGAGCTCCAGTCATCTCAATGGTCCCTTCCCACATGGCGCAGCATGCAGGAGCGGGGCCCCACTGGACAACAGACTGACGAAGGCTCGGGAGTGAATGGGATGCAACGGCAGGCATGTCACTGAGCAGAGACGGTAACTGCCACTAGACCCATGCAGAGGATTAATCGTTATTCCATAGCCTGTGTCTCACCTTTCTTTAGAGCATCAGAATTCACGGGGGTTTTGCAACAAACCTATTTTAAAAAGGGACTCTGCAGAAGACAAGGTGGGGGGGGGGGGGGGGGGAAGCAGATTGAGGATTACGCTGTCAGTCACACGCTGTCAGAACAGATGTTAGCAAGGTAATCGTTTCTTAGCGTGTGAATAGGCTAAATGACAAGCCGCCGGTGGTGATGAGACTGGAATTGAAGGTGAAGGTTTTGGTGAGGCTCATCCCTGAGAGTGAAACACCACCGATGTCCAGCGGTCCATGAGGTAGTCGGAGTGCCGGACCGGGCCTGGTCTCCTAGTTCTAGTCCTGGCTCTGCCACTGGCTTGTTTAACATACAGGCAAAGTGAGGGGAATATTTACCTACCCCCAGGTGGGCTGGGGGCATAGATGTGATGCTCGTAAAGCACTTTGAGATCCTCCTGTGAGAGGTGGTGCATAAAACCAAGGTAGAGTGACACGTAACCTGTTTTATTCTTTGTATCCTTGTAGCACCTCATGGCCCAGGACCCCCTTGCGCTAGGTGCGGTGCAAACACTGAATGATAAGGTGGGCCCTGCCCCGCGGAGCTCACCAGGTACATAATGGAACTTCTGTCTTCACAAGCACCCAGTGACCTGTGGTTCTGCTCAACAGGTGCTTGCCGGTGTAACACCATGCGAGCTGTCAGCTGTAGGACATCTGACCTAAAAGTGCAGCCCTCTACCGGCCTGAAAGAACGGGCCCCCCTTTGTTCGCTCATTGCCAGTAGCAAAGCCCCAAACCTCTGTGTGGGGTACAGCCCCGGAGGGGGCAGAGAGCCACCGCGGGAGCGTGGGTTACACCAGGTGCGCTGTGCTATCACACGGCAGGGGCATGTCCTCAAACCCGCTTTACGTCCCTCTGGGCAGCCAATGCGGGGAGGGGAGTAGGTGCATTGCGGCAGTCTCTAATGCAACCGGCCAGAGTCGCGGGGAAAGGCCACTAGGCCGCGGGCACCAGCTTTCAGCACGAGCAGGGCTGCTGCCAGTATCCAGGCAGCCCGGCCATCTCGTTCCTTGGAGGCGGCTATTTATAGCCGTGCTTGCTGTCGGGGTGCCCTCAAATGGTTCCTCAGCCTGAACTGGGCTGGGGGTGGAGTGCGGGAGGGGGCCAGGTCNGTCTGCTCTTGTTGCGGAGTGTGGGGGGAGGCAGGGCCCTGCATCCCCGGCCTCCTGCGATTCACCATGACTCTCAGCCAGCCAGTAAAGCAGAAGGTTTATTTGGATGACAGGAATACAGTCCAAGACAGGTCTTGCAGGCACAGACCTGTCTTGGACTGTATTCCTGTCATCCAAATAAACCTTCTGCTTTACTGGCTGGCTGAGAGTCGCAGTGAATCGCAGGAAGCCGGGGGTGCAGGGCCCTGACTCCCCCAATACTCCGTGACACCCGCTCAGTCCCGTCCCGGGGGCGGGGTGATCGTGTGTGAACAGTCGGTTTAGATGGCATACAAACTGACCACGACTTAGCCTGGCGTCCACACCGTTAGATAATAACCCTTTAGCGACCGGACTGAAATCAAACATGGGGTTTTTCTGTCCCCTCCCCTTTGCTTCAGGGCATTGCTTGGAAGCCGGGCGGAGTGCCAGCGTGCTGGCTGAAACTATGTCATGATCGTGGCCCGGGCATGCTGCTCTTATATGGAGCTCAATGCAGCAGGGAATGCCCCTAAAGCTGTGCTGGATTAAGGCACTGAGGGGCCCTAGGCATGGGTCTGTAATGCCTTAGTGTAGGTGGGCACTTTATACTAGGTGGGAGGGCTAGCTCAGTGGTTTGAGCGTTGGCCTGCTAACCTAGGGTTGTGAGTTCAATCCTTGAGGGGGTCATTTAGGGAACTGGGGTAAAAAGCCCATCTGGGGATTGGTCCTGCTTTGAGCAAGGGGTTGGACTAGATATCTCCTGCGGTCCTGTCCAACCCTGATATTCTGTGATAAACCAGCCCTACCCTAAAGTCAGACTGAGTGGTCTGCCCTTTTCCAAGGCCGGCTGATGGTACATGCCACTGTCTGAGATGAAGGACAACACCTAGGAAAAATCCTTTTAGGCAGGAGGCATGATCAGCATTCGCCTTTGGCCAGAAACCAGATTGATACTCGCGTCCCAAACTCGGCAGAGCTCAGATAATCTCTCCCAGAGCAAACCCAACTGACCTCCTCCAGGCGACCAGAGATTTGCCTTTTTAGAAGTTTATTTGTCTGTTTAATTCAACTGCAAGCCAGTGAGTGACCCGGTCGGAGATTTTTTTTTTGTTCCTGGGAGTTTTATTCATGACTCGAGTACAAGGTTTATCACTTGGGGCCTGGCTTTGGTCTGGGATTGCAGCGTTCTTTAAAATCACTGACATTTCTAAGGGTTGATTCTGGAAGTTGGGAAATTACAACAGTGGCCACCAGGGGGACCTAGTGAGTCTCCAGAATGCCAGAGAATGGCACAACTGTTTTCAGATTCCTGAATGAAGGACGTCACTTGATGGGCGCAGTTTAAGTTCAAAAAGAAAATCAGTAAAGTGCTTGGAACAATCCTGCCCCACAATGGTGCTTTCCCTCCCTCAGCCCAGCGCATTCTTCTATTGATTTTCTCTCTCTCCTGACAATCTCTCCTTGCTGATCCTTTTCTACAAAAACGAACCCATCATTCAGCCCCTGTGAGTTCCATTTTTACAGTTCTGGAGCAGCCCTGGGAGCTGACCTGTGTGAGCTACAATTCTTTTTAAATCCAGTTGTTGGTAGCATAGGGCCCTGGACCATTGTGGGTGTGTACTGTGAAAAGTCACACCAATAAATCTGGAATTTGTCTCAGCTCTGTTTGTTCCCCTCTTGCGGTCACTTTCCATAAGTATTCTACTCAACAAATGTACTGGCAGGAATGTTCATGGAAACAGCAAATACTAAGTGATGGTTACTGAATGTTCGGGGAAATGAATTCTGACCTTATAAGTGCACGTATCAGCCTCAAAAATCTACTTATCCAATCAGGGGTTGGAAACAGACCATGTGACTTGTTCCCAATCAAAGTCCGTTTTAAAACACGGCTCACAAGCAGTTTGTGGAGCAGGATCTTTCTGTAGATCCAGAAACAGCCCGAGAAATTATCTGGTGAATAATTTTGAACAAAGTCTAAACGAGGAGAAATTAAACCGGAGTGTCTCACAAGGATAATGTGGCTTCATTTATTAAATGAGTGTGTGTGTGTCATTTAGGCATCTATGGCATATATGATACATACACGTACACAAATACAGTGAACACCGTTTATAGTGATGGGCACTTGAAAATTAAAATAGAGGAGCTAGGTATTATTATTGTTACTGCGAAGTTTTGTTCCATGACATGAGGTCACTCTCAGCAGAGGTTCATTATACTCAGAATTACTATTTGCAGACTGCGATGAGTGAAATTCACACGGGACTTTCACTTTACTTCACGCTAAAGAGAGTTTCCCTCCCTCTGAGCTCTATACACCAAGCTGACCTCTGCTGTTGTGGCCACCGGGATATTTGTGTGTCCTCGGCATGTGGCTGGGGAGAGTTGTGCCATTAGACATGTGCGGGGGGCATGAATCATTGCAGAGCTCTGAGCTTTCTGCTGTCACTCAATGGGCGAGCCAGGAGAGGAAAATGGGAGAACAGCGGGAAAAGGCCTCTACTCGTTTCTTTCATTCACGCAGGGGGTTTCTTCTCCCCTGCCAGTGAGAGGGGCAGTGCCCAGGACAGAGCTCTAAAGCTGCTGCTCTGAGTGGGGCAGAAGGTTCGTGTGCCCACTGCTCCCATGGAAAATTCCTCCCTTCCCATGATCTGCCCCAGTGCGGGGCACAATCGGGGATGAGGCAGGCATCTTGGCGTGGCGCATAGGGCCCGGGGCAGCCGTCTCCCCGCTGGGCTCTGTGGCATGGTGCATTCGGGCTGGCACAGCGACAAGCTCAGCGGGTGCGCCCGGGCGGCCGTCCGGACAGTGGTGCCGATGGGCTGGGGGGTTGTGGCGTGAGGCGGCTGTCCTGGCCATGCCGCTTGGGGCCGCGGACGGGAGGCGGTAGCTGGCGCGGCGACAGGGCCTGTTGTAATGGGGACAGGGCGGCTGTCCCACCAACTGGCTCCGGCAGGTCGGGCATTGGAGATGGGGCGACTCCGTCGACGGCTGGGCCGGGGGCCTGCTGCTGCACCAAGAGCGTTTCCCATCCGTTTATAAATAGCCCCGGTTTCCTCGTCAGCCCGGGCTGCCTCCTCCAGGTGCGGCTGGGAATGATTCCCAGCTTTGCAGCGGCTGGCGGAGTGTGGGAAAGCTGGAGCGAGTCCCTCTTTCATCTCCCCACCCCCTCCTCCCCGCACGGCTGCCAGGCCTGGCTTCCTTTTGAATCCTTTCTTCGTGCCAAAGGAGGGGAGGGGGAAAACCCACAAGAATGCGCCTGGGGATCTGGCTTCATTCAAACTGCTGGGCCGGGAATACCCGCCACTTCCAGCTCGGGGAGAAGGCCAGCGCCAGGCCCCGGTACAGAGACACGGGAGAACGGCATGCGTGGCCCTGGCTCCGTTCCCACAGTGACTGACTGGAAGGAGGCCCCGGAGAAGAGGCCCCCACCGGGTGGGGCTGGGGAGTGGGACGTCACCCCCAGGGTGCGAGGAAGAATGACAGGGCCCGGCGGCTGGCTGAAGTGAGGGCTCTGTTTCATCCTTGTGTGGGGGACATTGTGCCTGGACAGACGCCCTTGTGTCAGCCTGGCTAGCGGCACAAAGGCGACAGGGTCGCTCGAAGGGATGTGGCGGGGAGGGGGGGGAGTCTTGTCTTTGGCCTTTCGGAAGGAGGCTTTTGACTCGCTGCCGCCTCTAGCCCGGCCAATTCATTCTTTCCACTTGCAGAGACAACGGCGTTGTGTGTGTCTTGGTGTCTCCCAGCCCCTCCCTGTGACACACACACACACACACACACACACACACACACACACACAGGGGCCTGTTCCTTTCCCAGCGAGCTTCCTCAGCTGGGCCACCAGCTGCGCCGACCAGCAAACTCAGCCCAGCTGGGCCAGCCTGGCACCTTGAGAGATTCGCCCGGGGGTGGGGGGCTGCTGTCTGGTGAGCTAATGGTGCACGGGGCCGAGGGCGGGGCGAGAACATGGGCTTCACCACAGCGCTTTGTTTTGACAAGTACTGAAGAGAGAATGCAGCAAAATCGAAAGTTGGAGAACTAAGAGTTAACAGTTGTGTATACGTGTCGCACACCAGTGCAGCCTTGCAGCTACTCACAAATTTGCACACTTTCGTGTATCCATGCCACGGGCCCGTGCAGCCTTCCATGACACGCTTACACCCACAGGCACGCAGTTGTGTATACAGCCCACACACCAGCAGACGCCGGCATAGACTCACACATTTGCATGCTGGAGCACACTTGCCGCTACTGATCCCTTGCACACGAATACACAGTTGTGTGTACAGGCCACACGCTTACATCCAAGCGCACAGTTGCATTTGCACATTTGCCCACATGGGCATACTCCACACAAGCATCATGGCACAAACAAGCCCCCTCCCCCACCCACACTTGTCGATGTGCATCCATCCATGCTGTCACCAGCCCACACGTTCATGCATATATGTCCCCGGTACCGAGCTCTCTCTCTCCTGAGGTTGTACAATGTCTGGCGAACCTCCGGGCATGCAGGCCAGTCCCCTCCCAGTGCTGTATTCATTCCTTATTTATACCCTGGGGCGGTGCTACAGGTGGGCGATTGTTCCAGCCGACAGACTAGAATGCAAAGAAACAAGATTTAACTTCCTGCTATTCAATTAGAGAAAGTAGCCATTCATCACCAGCCTCTGGCTGCTGGCAGAAAAGAGACCCACCCACCATGCTTAGCTCTGGAGAAACCCTCCCGTGGAGCAGCTTGGCTTCGAATCGTGGGCACTGATGCTCACAGCGCTAGCGTCCCAGCTGGCACTGGTAGGGCACTGCAAGGAGGAAGCTCACAGCGCTGGGGTCCCAGCTGGCACTGGCAGGGCACTGCAAGGGGGAAGCTCACTAGGTAAGCCACTCCTCCTGTTCTTATTCCTAACAGAACCATGTATAATTGACACCTTGACCTTAGGTCATATATGTTCTTTTTAAAATGGTGACTCATCCTGCTTAAAGCAGTCAGGGGCTACCAGGCTTTGACAGGACAGCCTGGTGGAGAGTAGCCATGCGTGGTAAGGAAGTAGCCATCTCCACAGGGGCAGTATTGTCCATTGAGCTCTGTCCACAGGGGTTAGAAGTCATGAGAAAGTCACAACGTGCAGGAGGGACCCACGGCATGGTAGCTTCTACATGGGCCAGCTGAACTGTTTCAGATCCAAAGAGAACTGACTTGAGTCTGTGCCCTGAACTCACACTGAGCTCTGACCTCTTTGGTAAGGGATTGCGGCCATGGACCCCCACCCCCTTGCCCATGTCTAGCATATCCCTGTGAGGCCCCATTGGGGGGCAGCGCGTCCTTTACCTGCTTCTCCTCCATTCTTCACCACTCTGGCCTTCTGTTGTCAGACTTGCTGCTTCTGCCCAGTTTGGGTTCTTTCGGGAGGCAGATTTGTCTGGGCCCCTGGCTCCAGGTTGGCCTCAGTGATTAAACTTCAGCACAGCCTCCCCGGGCCTGCAGCAGGCAGGGCGTTTCGAAAAGCCCAGAGGAATGACATGGCTCCTGCAGAACCAAAGCCTCCATCCTCCACCTACGTTCCGATCCCCAGCTGGAATTGCGGGCTCCTGCGTGCGCCGGAGGAGCAAAGACGCATGGGGGGGCTGTCATGATGCCCCTTCTTTATGATACAGGGAGCCCAGAGCTTCCCTGCCCCCCGGCTCCCTTCCTCTGTGGTAGAGAGTTTCCAAATGTTCGGCTTTTGAAATCCCTCCACGCCGGGCCCACAACAAACGCAGCTGAGCCGGAGAGAAGCTGGTGGATTTGGGCCGCTGCAGGGAGGCGAATGTGGAGGGCGGGAGGAGACCGTCTGGAAAGTATTAATTAAAAAGGGGGGGGGAAGGCCCCATCCCCTTGTTCCTTAAGGAGAGCTGGAGTCGCTGGCCAGGCCTAAGTTGCGGGTGCACACCCTGAGGAAATGGAAGCTCTCCCTGCTTCAGGGGAAAGCCTGCTGGCAGGTGTGTGAGGGCTCCGGAAAGAAGCCACCTCACATCAGTTACGGGGTGCCACCTCCCCTCCTCCCGACACGCAGTGATCTCTGCTAATGAAACCCATCTCCACCTCTCCCAACACTGGAGCCCACACAATGGACCCTGCTTGGTGACGCCCCCTCCACGACTCCCGGCTTGCCTTCCCCACCCTCTCGTTGCAGCAGCGAGACTCCAAGCTTTTGAGGACCCTCTGGTGGCTTCATTGCTTGGGGTCCCTAAGGTCTCTAGCCCTTTCTCTCCTTTCATCCCTTCAAACCCACTCCAATTCCTATGCAAGTCAAGGGAAAGATTCCCTGTGAGTTTGGGAGCTGGCTCTGGACTCTTTCTCCTAGTCTCCTTCCCCATACCCAGGCGCTGGGACAACCCTACGGTACTCGACGTGTTCATTCAGCAGCCCTGGGCTGTTGGTGTTTCTGTTAACGACGCCTTTCATGGCTCTTCACCGGCTCCTTATCTTTAACCCTCCTCTCATCCCAGAGACTCGCACAGGCTTGGCCTTCCCAGCTGGCTTTGACCCCTCAGGGACGCAATTAGAATCAGTGCTGTATGCAAAGGTATGAATGCACAAAGTCATCCCCACACACTTAATTCCTTTCCAAGTGCTGCGGTAATAGAGTTACTACGGTATTGGGTATCATAGAATATCAGGGTTGGAAGGGACCTCAGGAGGTATCTAGTCCAATCCCCTGCTCAAAGCAGGACCAACCCCAGCTAAATCATCCCAGCCAGGGCTTTGTCAAACCAGGCCTTAAAAACCTCTAAGGATGGAGATTCCACCACCTCCTTAGGTAACCCATTCCAGTGCTTCACCACCCTCCTAGTGAAATAGTGTTGCCTAATATCCAAACTAGACCTCCCCCACTACAACTTGAGACAATTGCTCCTTGTTCTGTCATCTGCCATCACTGAAAACAGCCGAGCTCCATCCTCTTTGGAACCCCCCTTCAGGTAGTTGAAGGCTGCTATCAAATCCCTCCTCCCTCTTCTCTTCTGCAGACTAAATAACCCCAGTTCCCTCAGCCTCTCCTTGTAGGTAGTATTGATCCAAGGTCCGACTGTGACAAGAGTGTCACTTCGGTGTCCTCCGGACCAGGAATGCACATGATTATGTATTATCATAGCGTGTAAGAGCCCCAGTCCAGGACCAGGCCTCCACAGGGCTAGATGCTGTAGAAACATGGAACAAGAAGACAGTCCCTGTCCCAAATAGCATATAGTCTAATGTTGTGGCCAAGACGTTCAAATGTGTTTAGCCATTCTGGGTGCTCAGCTGAGGTTCCGTTTGCTGAGCACTCATCTTGGGGTCGCAAGGAAACTGAGATGCACTCAGGGATGCTGGGGGTGTAGCAGCCCCCCCTTACCCCCGGCTTGAAGTGGTTTCCAACATATCCAGGGTTTACAGTTTTGTTCAGTGGCTCTCGGAACCCCCCACTATACAGATTTTTCCAACACCCCTGCACGGCTCAAATCGCTAGTCACTTCTGAAAAGCTTGGGCTGTCGTATCTCGGGCAGGATGTGGTCGATAAAACACGTGGGTGCTCACGTGCACACCCCATAAATGCACGTGCCCTCGTTACCTTTCCAACCCCATCTGGCCCTCAGCAACGCAACTAGGATCAGGGCTGGAGGCAGAAGAACGTTTTACAACGGAAAGTAATTAACCGAACACAGTCCCTTTTAAAACCCAGTAATTAAAAACAGTCCCAGCCCCTTTGTTTGCCGTTCAAACTAAGTTGATGTTTACTCATTTGCTTTACAAAGTGGGCCTTCTTGTGGCTTCAGAAGAAACGACAGTTTGAAGTGGTCGGAGAAGAAAGGCTCTGGGCTTGATGCGTTCCATCTGGGGTGGGATTGCGTCTGTTTGTGTTTGCCTACTCGCAAGATCTATGGACACAAGCATTGAAACTGTCTACTAGGCTGAGCTCTCCCACAGCTCAGGAGAGGGGGTGGAGAATTATCACTTGGGTGGGGAGGAGGGAACCACCCCTCTTGGAGGGTTGGTATTTTGGGGCCGAGGTAGGGAAGGCAGGTTCAGGGCAAACTCTCACGTTCTGGCCTTGTGTTCTCGGGAGCCCCTCAGGACTGGCCCCAGAGGGGGGGCCTAGGTCTTGTCTACACTTGACTTTTTTCTTCACACTCCCACTGTTGCCGTAGCACTGGCAGGGTGCTAATAGACACCCTGCTGGCATTCGAACCAGTGATCTCTAGTACAGCCTCCCAGGAGCCAGGCAGCAGAGCCCATCCTGCTAGCCGGGGACTCGGCTTCACCTGGAAAATCCTTATCTCACTGCCCTCCAGGGTGCCCCCTGGGGCTCATCACTACTGCTGGGCATGTTTCACGGGTGAGGGAGGGGCTGCCCCATTTCCACCCAGTAAGTTCCTTGGAGCAGGGAACTTTGTTTGTCCTTTGTTTTTGGTTTGCTCAATGCTCTCTGCTCACTAAGGGCCCTGATCTCTTCTGGGGCCTCGGATGCTACAGTAATGCTAACAATGGGGATCTTTCCTAGAATAATCATAAGTAATAATACCTAGCAGCTTTCGTCAGATCTCAGAGCACTTTACCGAGGAGGGCAGTATCATTACCCCAATCTAGCAGCTAGGGAAACTGAGGCACAGAGCGGGGAAGTGACTCACCTAAGGTCACCCAGCAGGCCAGTGGCTGAGCTGGGACTAGAACCCAGGTCCTCCTGAGTCCCAATCAGCTATCCACTAGGCCACACTGCCTCTGTAGACAGTTTGCGGTGGAGCTTTGGGTTAATCCCACTGTTCTGTCTTGTATTACACCTCATCTGCGATGTGCAGTGACAGCTGCCAGCAGCTCTGTGTCAGGCAGTTTGGGCCAGTGCTGGTGACAGACACTTTGAAGTGGGTTCTAGACAGGCCCTGGGTGCCAGCTCTGAGGGGCGAGCGCTATCTTATCAGGCAGAATTCCTCTCCCCTGTCCCGTGATAACAGAGCCTTCCACGCTGCCCCAGCATGCCAGGAGGTGAGAGCCAGACAGGTGCAGCTTCACACTTCCTGTAGTGGGCTTAGAGCTGATCCGCCTGACTGGTGATGCTAGCAGAGGGGTTGTGCTCAGAAGCCAGCCCCAGCCCCGGGCGCTACCTGCCAGGACACATGCACACAAAGTGACAACACAGCCGTGCCCAACGGAGAATGGCGACAATCATTTCTGCTGTACCCTGGGAAGCTTTCACTTGGGAAAGGTGATCTTGTGCACGGGTGTCTTTGGGGATTTCATTTTCTCCCTGGTCTCTCTGACAGTTTACTGTGCCTTCTCCATATTGTGTCGCTGTGTGGGCCGGGGGAATGTAACATTTTGAGCTGTGTCACTGTAACCAATCTCCCTCGGGCAGTGTCCCAGACCTGACCAAACACAGAGATTACATTTTGTCCGTTCAAGAAAACGTCCATTCAAAACTCATCTAATAGCCTGGATGTTTCTCTCAGCTTCCATGAAGGCCTCTGTTAAGCCCCAGCACACGAATAGCATGGAATATGAAAATTTCCCCACCGGGATGCCATGTTTGCAGCCAGGAAGCCTGTCCCAAATACCCCTGCAAGGCCCCCACTCTTGACATTACAGCTGTTGATCTGGCAGTCCCTGGTGGAACCTGAGGTTAGGAGTTGATGTTGACAGAAGATGTGTGGACAGGGTATTCCAGGCACGCACAGGGTTAAACCGGAGGTGTCGGGTCACCAGAAGGTAACAGATATGCTCGGTCTACCACTGCTTTATTTCCATCAGTTCTGCCCTCACTCCCACATTCCAGCTGCTGCCGCTTTTCACAGCTGGCAGCTCTCGGGGGACATTTCCCAGAGCTGCTTGGGAGGGGAGGGGAGGCAGGAATCCCAAAGCGGTGGCTGGTTGGTTTGTTTGATTGTAGTGCCAGCTTGAAAAGTCCTGGGGATTGGAATCATTTATCCACAGGGTCCCCGACAGCAAGGAGGGGACAGAGTCTTGGTGGCTTATTCATTCCTTGGCATTTAGAGCCAGTTGTGATTGATGGGTAGAACCTATGCTGATGCTCCCCATACCCTAGAAACTGAACTTACCATCAACAACTTGTTTCACCTTGGGCAACAAACAATCCCTGGATGGCAGTGACTGGCACTGCCCACTTAATCCGGATTTGCACTAGAGATAGTGGTGAAAGGCTCCATATTCCATGGCCTGTTCCCTGAGACATGAAGTCCCCTAAAGATGTGGGTTTTTCATGAGCAATTCTAACCCTGGTCTCCCTTTCCCTGTGAGGTCATTTCTATTGCGGTCTTGATGGACTATTAAAACCAGGCTTTCTTTAGAGATGGTGACCCTCAAGGGTGGTCTCGGTGAGCCAATACCCATGGGAAATTGCCACTCAGCTGGGGGAGGGAGAGGCACATGGTGGGACTAGTGATCCTATGGTGATGGGCACTCTAGAAACACCTGGGATAGGGTATGAACTGAGGAAAGTCACTGGAGACGGAAGAGCATGTAGGAAGGAGAAGTTCCTCAAAACATCAGGGGAAGCTGCTCCCATACCTGAAAGTTCAAACGTTTGACTAGTGTGGGAATGAGCCGGGAAAACTCATTGCCTTGATGACTGGGTTTCTTGTCTGGCAGGTTGTGGGAAGCTCTGACTAATCTTCTATTCTGCTGGCGTACGGAGTTCTAAGAACTTCCTAATGAGCTGCGCTGATCTCCTTTTGTCTACGGGCCTGCTGTTGAACGTGGGAACGAGCGTCTGCAAATCCACTTCTCTTCTAGAGACACTGGGAACTCCAAGCGCTCGCGTTCCTCGAATACACCCTACTGCAGGCAAAGCGGTGGCAGGCCCCTGGAGTGATGGATAAGAGCAGGTCAGTAGTGGCCAGAGACATTTGTCATGATTTAGTGACTCGAGCTCGCCATTTCAAAGCAGGAAAAGACGTTTTGAGCCAATAGATCCTTAGCCCCCCAGGTGAGGAACAGTATGAGAAGCCAGATTTCTGTTCTCTTCTGAGCCTTGGTGGGAATCTTACGCAGCCCGGCTCAAAACAGCACAAAAGAAAGTACTGGGAGTGGGCAGCAAAATGTGTGTTTCACCTCAGACCCCTCACTGATTTCTCCATGTGTCCGGTGTGCACATTCACACACACTCCCTACCCAGACAAAGGAACAATAGTTATTTCCACCTGCACCCCCCCTATTCTGCAGCTAATTCCCCTTAATCTTTCCCTGTAGTCTCTAGTGAACCGAGCCGTGAGTGGGCTCTGCACAGTATCTGTTTCTGCTGTTCTACAGAGCGGCTAAGCCCGGGGTGGCTCGGATCACTCTACCAGTCCCCAACGTGATTATAAATGACTCTCCGGGAGCACGGGCTAGCCTATGGATCTGATTACAGAAGGGAGTTGCATGGCCTCTGCTCCGTCCATAATGAAGAGTAACCCTAGAAGAACATCTTGCCAATTACTCTACGATTGAACCCAGATAATGATGCTTAGAGAAGGCCCAGGAATGCATGAGCGTGGAGTTGAAATTCCCTTCTGACCCAGACGAGGGGCCCCCCGGGGAGGCTGGGACACACTTTGTGGAACAGGGAGCGGATGGATGCAGGACTGAATGAACAAGGGTGCTGCAATAACCCAACTCTATAGCGGATTGAAATAGAAAACAGGGCGTGAGGCAGATTCTCATGTATATCCTGGGCCTAACCTAATTAGACATGGGGTCGCCATGTAGACGACAGTAATTGAACTAGCGTTCAAAGCAGTAACACAATATCCATCCTAGGGCTGCTACTCCTAGGAGTGAGCGGGCTGCAAATTGTTCCAACCGCTGGTGACTAACATTTTCTTTTGCCATTACATCATTACTTGTGAGTGAGTAAATCATGCAGACGGACCCAAAAACGTGGCAAGGGAGCCTTTATATGACAGCACACCCTCCTTTATTCTGTTCATGACATGCCTTTTATATACAGCCTGGTTTGGAGAGTTTTACAAAAAGTTTGGTGCACTATTTTTCATATCCTTCTGCATATAAATCCAAGTGCTTTAGTCTCATGAGTCTAAGTGCCCAAGCCTGAGAGAGAGAGAAAATTTATAACGAGAAACCCCATTAAAAGAGCTTTTCTGTAAATCATGTCATGCTTTTAAGGGCCAATACCTCACAATTTATCATGGCTAGAAACAAATACAATATCCCGTTGGAGAGTGGGGAATCTCAGCTCTTCTCTGTTGGAATGAAGCCCCAGTTGCTCGTCTTAATGGTTCATGGGATACCAAACCTTAAATCTGTTCAGTCCTGAATGGAGCTGGTTGGGAATTTTTTCATAAAATGTTTTTTTTTCATCCGAAAATGCCAAATCATCAAAAATGAAGCTTTTTGCAGGTCAGTTTCAATGTATTGTTCTACTAAAAAAAAAAGAGTTTGGAAAAAAAGGTTTTAAAATTGTTGACTTGTTTCATTTTGACATGTTTCGAATGAAGCAGTCTGGCTTTCCAGTTTGAAACTGCTTATTGTTTTCAAATTTAAGCTAAAATACAGGGTTTTTTTTAAAAAAGGTGTCAAAACTGAAAATACACCGGTTCCAAATTATTGAGGCAAAACATTTCGATGGACCCAAACAATTTTTCCCCCCCCCCAGTGGACAAAAAAAGTTGAGATTTTGACTTTAGATCCCAACTCAGGATGGGAACAATTTTCAAAAACATCCACGAGGCAGGAAAATAATCCCCCACCCAGCTCTGTGGAATGTGACACTGATCTGAGATGTAGGATGGGACATTCTGGGGGAAAGGCCCCATTTGCAGGAAAGAAGGTAGAAATCCGTTGGCAGGTTTCTTTGCTTTAAGAGCAGTTGCTTGGAAGCTGCTCAAGGATTTGAGAGCTTAGAATACATAGAGGTAGGGGGCAGAGTGCAGGTGAGGTGGCCCAGGAGAGATGAAAAAGCCATTTGTCACAGGGGCCTGTGATTTTTCACAAGAGGATACAAAAGGGTAGGTTAGGCTAGGCTCTTAACTCCCAGTGAGGGCAATGGAAATTAGGAACCTACATACTTCTGAGGATCTGGTCCCGGTGTCACAAAGGGAGAGGGGGCTGGGAAGAATACCTGCTCTGAATTGCAGCTAGGTGGGGTTAGGAGTGTCTCGACCCCAGGGGCTGCTGGGGCTCTAGTCCTGACTGATGGATGGCTGGGTGATTCCCTGTTCTGTTCATTCCCTCTGGGGCGCCTGACATTGGCCGCTGTGGGAAGACAGGACACTGGGCTGGGTGGACCTTTGCTCTGACCCGCTGTGGCTGTTCTAATGACCTGGTTAGGGCTGAAAGCACCAGCCCAACCTCTGCCCATTGACTGATCCCCGCAGCCCTTTGAAAACAGCCCGGAGCTTAGGCGAAGCTGGTTTGCATCTGAATCCCAGGGCTCTGGACCCGCTGGAGCCCCGCCGACGGCTGTGCGTGTGGGGCGGGATGTTGATTTTTCCCTGCAACAAGCCAGGGCTTTATCAGGCCCATCGCTTTCCCACGGTTTTCTGTTGCCAGTGAGGTCACTGGTCCCTTTAAACCGCGGCGCGGACCAATCACCGAGGCGGGCAGGGGGGCGGAGGGGGGGCACCCGGGTCGGTTCACACGGGCTGCTCCTTTGACGGGAAGGCGGGGGCCGGGAGGGGAGTGGGAACCTGGGAAAGCCGGAGCCGCCGAGCGATCCGTCACCCCGAGCAGAGGGAGACGGGGCTGGAGGGGAGCGGGCGGAGGAGCTGCCCGCAGGCGTCGGGGGCGATTTCCTCTTCCCAGCGGGGGGAAGGGGGGGCGTCTCTTCCCTTCCTAGAGCCAGAAGGGGAGCAGGGCTGCGGAGACAGGACTGATCGCACCGCGCCCGGCCAGGGTGGGACAGCTCCCAACCCCCCTCCCACGACCCCCATAGACCCCCCACCTGCGGGGAGGGTGCGGGACAGCCCCCCCATAGACCCCCGATCGCCCCCACGTGCGGGGAGGGTGAGGGACAGCCTCCCCCCCATACACGTGCGGGGGAGCCTCTAACCCCCCATACACCCCCGATCGCCCCCCCGTTGGGAACAGCCGGTTCTCCCCACGTGGGGGGGGGGTGAGGGACCCCCCCCCCCCATAGACCCCCGGTCGCCCCCACGTGCGGGGAGGGTGCAGGGGAGGCTGTTTGCTCGCCGCTGTCTCGGAGGATGAAGAGGCTGAGCGAGGAGAGCTGGTCGGGCTCCGAGTCGGACGGGACCATAGACGTGGGCAAAGAGGAGGAATACAGGTAAGGCGGCAGCACCTGGGAGGGGCAGTGAGGGGGGGGGGCTGGCATGGGGGTCAGGGCGCACTGGGGCAGGGGGGCTGGAGAAATTTGCACAGTGGGGGCGGGAGGGCAGAGACCCCTTGAACCAAACTGTGAACCCTGGATATGATGGAAGTTACTGGGGGTGGGGGGAGCCACACCTCTAGTTCCAGCACCTATGCACCGGGGAGGTGGGTTTAGAGCCCAGCAGGGTCCTTCCAGCAGCTCCAGAAGCTCCCATCTTAGCCGCGCCACCCACTTGGGGCCACAGGGTGAACCCCATCTGCAAATTTGGGCTAATCCCAGAAGGGCCGAGGAGGGGGTGAGGATGATTGGTGCCGGGCTCTGGGGCTGGGAAGTGCTAACCTCCCAGCTGAAAAGCAAACAGAAACTCACCCCAGCCCCCAGCGAAGGAATAGTGATCTGCCAGCCCTGGAGGAAATGCCAAACTAAGGCTAAAGTTTCCCGCTCTCCCATCCTGGCTAAAGGAAAGGAATTATCTAACCTTCTTTAACTGGAGCTCCTCGCTCCTCAGGAGAGAGCTATGTATGTTCCCCTCATGCAAGTGCGAGTCTCTATTATCTGCAGCCCTGTTTATCTGAAACTTCCCAAAGAATTTTGGATGAGCTACAAGTATCAGGGGGCCGCCGGGTTAGTCTGTATCCACAAAAACAACGAGGAGTCCGGGGACACCTTAAAAACTAACAGATTTATTTGGGCATCAGCTTTCGTGGGCAAAAACCCCACAAATCTGTTAGTCTTTAAGGTGCCCCCGGACTCCTCGTTGTTGTTTTTTTTGGATGAGTGAGTTTGTCCTGCACTAGCCACGCTGTCCGTGGATTCATAATGCACCCACTGCCCGGTTATGCCAGGGTTCATTTGTTCTTTATTGAATGGGGGAGGGTTTGTGGTTTTCCCGTGTAAGAGTTTTTTACACTGTACAAACGAAACGATGTTAGCAATGGACCTTACCCGTCCAGTTAACTGAGTTTCAGCTTCTGGGCTCCTGTCAGGCTCGAGAGCTCTGCAACTTGGTAAAGGAAAGGAGCTGACCCGATGCCATTTCCCCCTCTAGGGTGCTATTTTCTGTATGTTAAGGGAGTCTTGCTGCTGTCCTCTGTTTGCCAGGAGCCCAGGCACTGTCAGTGCAAACACAGACAGAGTAGGAATGTATGAAGCACTCTTGTTTTCTTCTCTAACCTGTACGTCGGTGGCTTCTGCACACTCATGTCTGCACCCAGTATCCCCCAGTGCACCCGTAGAAATAAGCCCTTCACTGCTTGATATCCCAAATACAGAAATCACCCGTGGCCACATTCGGTGAGCCTCTCTTGCTAGGTGCCTCAGCAGGATATAATAATAATAATTAATGGAGACATCCCATCTCCTAGAACTGGAAGGGACCTTGAAAGGTCATTGAGTCCAGCCCCCTGCCTTCACTAGCAGGACCAAGTACTGATTTTGCCCCAGATCCCCAAGTGGCCCCCTCAAGGATTGAATTCACAACCCTGGGTTTAGCAGACCAATGCTCAAACCACTGAGCTAGCCCTCCCTGCAGATATGCTTAGGCTCTCTGGCTTACAAGACACTGATGGACATAACAGTATGTAGTGGAACCGTCTCAATCATTTATGTCAGTGAACAACCATAGAGACGGGTTTGATCTCTGTTGCAACTGAAAATATGTATTTCCAAAGCAAGATGTAAAACCTAACATGATGATTGCTATATTATTTATTATACTGTGGGTGGTGCGTAGGGGCCCCATTGTGTTTGTACAGCACCTAGCACGTAATGAAAAGACAGTTCCTGCCCTGAAGAGTTTACAACCTAAGTAATGTACTAATGTAAGAAAAGTAACAGGCAAAGAGAAACACCTCCAAGTAGGGAGTGTTGGCTAGAGCTTAGAGTAATTTGGGACAGTAAGTCAGGAGTTTTGGATTTAATTCACCGCTGATTTGCTGTGTGACTTTGGGGATAAGCTGCTGGTGTTGTGAAGCGTAATTAACTCATGTTTGTAAACGGTGGAGATCCTCAGATGAACCTTGGTACAGATGCGAAAATGATTATTTTTGTTTATTAAAAAGCCAGCCGAATAATGCTACAAATGACAAAGCCAGACAACAAGAAATGTATCAATCATAGTCCTCCAGAAACTTAGACCAAATGTCCTTCAATTCCTCATATGTATCAGTCACATGGAAGAAACCCTTTTGAAGTAAGCCAAATCCATCCGTCCAGCAAAGAGCAATGCATTCAAACAAAATGGGACTTTCTATTTTCCTACAAATGGAGGTTCATTGTATTCAATCTGAATGTTAGTGAGTTCTATTGGACACACACATTACACACCCATACTGCACATCAAATCACATCCCTGTACCATATATACACACACAATCCCACATGCAACAGTACAAATAATAGTAAATATTCCTTGCTGTGAGCACATGCACACGCTCTCCCATGTACACCCTCTCACCATGCACACACACAAACACAGTAGACACATACACACAGGGAAAACACACAGCAGGTGTGGAAAGACTACAAATATATGGGGTATATGAGACAGTACTCAAGGTAAGAGTTTGTCATTGTGTGTGATTTATGTGAAACATTGCTACTCATACTGAGAGAGCAACAAATCCATGATGACATTTTGACAACATTCATTGTGTTAATCAATAACAAGTAACAGATGCACCATGTGGAGGTTGCCATCTTGCCCCTGGCTCACTAATCTGGACTTGGTTATTTGAATGTTGCTAATCACCTCTCTTGCCATATGGAAGAAGAAGAATTATAGTGAAACAACTTCTGGAAACCCCTCACCTTGTGCCTAACAAAAGGTACTTTGAATGGACCATGCTTATTCTAGGGTTTGGCCTGCTGTGCAGAACACACTCTGCCTACAGAGACTTATTTAACAGGTTCTGCTATTAAAATGCTCTGTCAAACTGAAAAATATTGCAGTTTGATGGAGTGAACCCAAACCCCTTTCCAGACTTATAATTCTTATTTGCTCTTCAGGTCCCTCGGGACGTCTGGACTGGAGAATGTTATAAACAGTGTTTAGATTTGATCATCTTTGCTTCAGATTTCTCAAGAGGCAGAAACAGTCCAGCAGTTGGTCAGTTTCAGGAGCTGCCGTTGAGAGAAAAGTCTCCCAAGGACCACGGGAGATCATTCAAGCAGAGGACTTTTGTAGCTTCCCTGTCAAACATACACATGGGTTCCACGTCCGTGAAGTCCCCCATCTTCTAATTGGCTGTCCCTATAAAGGATCTCCTTTCTTTGAAATCCAAACATACCTGTCCCCCATGCAAAGCTGCTCTTGTCCTGCATTCATTCTCCTGCATTAGACAGCAGAACGGTGACTCTGAGATGATGAAAGTGTTGTTTATACGAAAGATTTGACCTCCCTTCGTATTGTGCTTCCTGCACCGTTACTTTGGGTCTTTTGTCTCACCTTTGGGTCCCGCCAGATGAAAGGTCTGAAGAGCATTCTCCCCCAGTTTTTCCCTTTCTAGATCTCATTTTCCTGGGCTTCTGCACTGCAGGGCTGCCCAGAGGATTCAGGGGGCCTGGAGCAAAGCAATTTCGGGGGCCCCTTCCATAAAAAGAGTTGCAATACTATAGAATACTATATTCTCATGGAGGCCCCTGTGGGGCCCGGGGCCTGGAGCAAATTGCCCCACTAGCCCCCCCCTCTGGGTGGCCCTGCTGCCCTGCACCTTGTGCCATCCGGTTGGGGAAGACAGACCAGCAGCGCCTTCAGGGACTGTCTATTGGCAGGCAATGATCACTGTGCGGAGTAATATAACAAGAGGCATTTCCCACCTACTTCTGCCTTCACAGCTGAGCTCCATCTCCATGGTGCTCCACAGTCCCCCTAATTATGGGGAGCAACTGGTTTTGTCCATTTAAAAGTTTATCTTTCAGCTGTTTGCTGTGTAACCAGATACTGCCCTGGGGAATCGGGGATAACTTTATGTCTGTCACAGGAGAAGCAAACATGCAGCTGCAAGAAATGTTCTTCTCAGGGAAATAATTACATCAGGGGTTCTCAAACTGGGGGTCGGGACCTCTCAGGGGGTCATGAGGTTATTACATGGGGGGGTCGCGAGCTGTCAACCTTCACCCCAAACCTCGCTTTGCTTCCAGCATTTAGAATGGTGTTAAATATATGAAAAAGTGTTTTTAATTTATAAAGGGGGTCGCACTCAGAGGATTGCTATGTGAAAGGGGGCACCAGTAACAAAAGTTTGAGAGTCACTGAATTATATGATCCAGGAAAGCCCTGATCAACCACATCGTCACCAGGCCTGATCCTGAGGCATGAGTTCCCTAACTCCTACTTCCGTCAGTGGGAGTTGTGGGTCCATTATCACAATGACGGTATAAAACGCTGCGGGTTTATAAAAGAGATCTGAAATCCTCATGAACGGAGAAAAACGGGGACTCTAAAGATCAGATCTTTGCTTTTTCAACAAGTCAGGAAGACGCTGGCTATTTTGATACCAAAAGACGATTATGCCTCCTAGCAGAACAGCCTGCCAGAAATCTCTCACAATCTGATGGCCTTTTTCGGGGAGGAGAGATCCTAAGGCCTGCCCAGCTCCCCCTGCCACCTCCCGCTTTACTTAGCTCTAAGTAGACTGTGCTTAAAATGGTACAAAAATCTCAAAACTCCCTTCCACGTGGGAAATCACATGTGGTGAGTGGGTGTAAAGCCTCTGTGTGTGGTGAACAAATAGACAGCATCTGAAACACCTCCCCCCCCCCTTCTTCTTTCTATACAGCCAAGTATCCAGGGCTGTTTCTCCCACCACCACATCTCAGATACAAGCCAGGAAGAAGCGGAGAGGGGTGAGTAGCATTTATGCTACAAAATCTAACAGCCACATTGTGCCCGTCAGTGGCACGCACAGCTTGAGGACATGTGAATGCTGTTCGGTTTTTAACGCTCATTACCAAGTAAGCTATATGTCAGCAAAGAAATGGGCCTTTTCAACCCTTCTGTCTCATGGATCTCTATTGTTAACGAGGGTGAGCTCCATATCCCACGGGAGAAGCAGTGTTAGAACAGTATAGGGAAGAGGAGCCCGGGCTGCTGGCTTCTATTTCCAACTCTACACCACCAGGGATGGGCTCTTCTGGGGGCTGGAGAGGCTCCAGGCATAACTTAGCTTTGGTGGCCTGTCTAAGTCCCAGCATCCTCCCTGAGCTGCCCCCTGGACCACTGCACTGGCTGGAATCTCCGTAGGGCTGCATGATGCTGCCCTATATCTAGCGTGTCCACTGTGATGGGCCTGTGACAGGGTCCTCTGAAGGTAGCCCTACAGCTGTCCTCCACCCTGCCTTCACTGGGGAAATTGTCCTCAGCGGCAACTGGGGCTTGTCGGGCCCTTTTATCCTCCCTGTAGGGGTTGGGCTCCCACCCCAAGTATTGTTGGGCAAGTCATTTAACCCCCCCTGTGCCTCAGTTTCTCCACTGGTGACACTGATTTATTACATTTGATTAAAAGTGCCTATCTAAAACTGTACATATTAAAGGGGATATTAAAAATGGGGGACAATCTGTACCGCATGGAGGGCTATGAGGCTCCATTAACCAATGCTTGTTAAAGAATTTGAGCTCCCTAGATGGAAGGCATTCTAGAAATGGGAGGGATAAGTCTAAAAAGGATGACGGGATATGGGGCCCAGCTATGCTCCTCTGAATGGAATTCTTTTGTAGATCATTGAGAAGCGGCGCCGTGACCGTATTAACAGCAGCCTGTCTGAACTGAGGCGTTTAGTCCCTACTGCCTTTGAGAAGCAGGTATGTGCAGAATGTTAGACGTGACCGTTTCCCCCCCAGAGGCTTATCGTTTTAAGAAAGGCAATGGTGTCCCTAGCCAGAAGCTGGGAATGAGCAATGGGGATGGATCACTTGATGATTCCCTGTTCTGTTCATTCCCTCTGGGGCACCTGGCACTGGCCACTGTCGGAAGACAGGATACTGGGCTAGAGGGACCCTTGGTCTGACCCAGTAGGGCTGTTCTTATGTTCTTATGTTAAAGGAAAGACCTGCTGGTGCTTATGAACAAACATACATAGAGGGGTCATATCAGCAGAGTAAATTATCTTCAGGCAGCCCAAAGCAGGGTTGTGGTTCAATGGTTGGGAGGTCTCTTGCTTTTACAGCCATTCCACATTAGGCGTTAATTTAATTAGCTCTCATTAGCTGAGCAGGGTTTGGATAGTGGCCAGTGCTTGGATGAAGAGCCCTAGCTGGTGCTGTAGAAAGAGATGCTGGTGATGGAGTAGGTAGCATTCTTCTCTCTGCGTCGTCAATGCTGCCCTAATGCTTAAGCAGTTGCTGTCTTAGGATGAAATCTAAAAACCAGGTCCTGCTCATTCACTGTGAAAAGATCTCCTGAAATCCAAGTCACGTGTCCGGCATATGTGATTGTTGCTTCTTTTTGTCCCCTGTTAACATCTGTTTGTCTAAAGGCCCCAAACCTCTCAGGGTACTTTTCCCAGTTGGGGTGTTAAACCCAAGAGTCATGCTCAAATTGTAACTTGGGTAATGCTATTCTGTTTTCCTAAATTCCTTCTGCAACTACATTTGGAGATATTATTCTTCATTGGCCAAGTTTAAAGGGTAACGCAATGTCAATGGCGCACAATGACTGCTGCATTCCACCCCAGAGGTGGCTGCATTTCACTTGATGGGTAATTGTTAAATACAGTCTGTAGATCCTTTTAGGATTCTTCAAGATTGAAAACCCTATAAACACTCTAAATTATTATCACCCCAGGGGATAAGTGGGTGGTAATAAATCTTCCAGGAAATCTTGTGGAGGATAAAAGACATTTTGCAGCAGCAGGGATGAACGGAAATAGAGATTTTTAGTTTGTTTCACAGTCTCTTTTGAGGGGAGATCCATTTTCCTTATCACTTGATTCGAGATGAGTCTGAATCCAAACCCTGAATCTGTTATTTCTGCCCATTTCTGGAAAGTTCAGGCCCTCTTGAAGCTGGCTCCCTCAATGAGATGGAATCCTAGATTTTAAAATGGTGGATTGATAGTCTCTCTTTCTCTGCCCCTCCCTGCTTTCAATACACAGGGCTCCTCCAAGCTGGAGAAGGCAGAGATCCTGCAAATGACAGTGGACCATTTAAAAATGCTTCATGCCACTGGAGGAACAGGTGAGAACTGCTTTTGTAAACGTGTGTTTTGAGGGTGAGATCCTGGCTGTATTGAAAGCAACGGCAAAATTCCCACTGACCCCCCCCCGGGGGGACCGGATTTCTTCTGAGGGGAGGAAAATTCACCCTTGAATCCGAGAGCAGCGTCCCGCTGTTATTGTCCGTTGTTTACTCCAGAAATCGTTAATGCTAAGGATATAGAAAATATTGGTGTTTGCTTTTGAAAGGAAGCGGCTCTCCCAGGGGAGGCTTTCCACTTCCTGTGCTACTATTTGTGATCCTGCAGATGGGTCAGAATCTCACATTTAGGCCTTGGCAGACTGAGGTGTGCCATATGGTGTGTTCTGTGTAACCACAGAAAAGGCAGCCAACTCCCAGAACAGCGACAGCCCCGGGCAAGGCTACACACTTAGTCATGCTCACAAATGGACCTGACTTCCAAACCAAAGTCTGCCTCCTCCGCATCCCATCGGGATGTTTCCTGGCACTGCCTGGAGTCTGGTTAGTGACTCTGCATAGAAACACGACTTTTCCCCTCCCCCATCTCAGAATTTGTAAAACACAAGGGGATACACATCCTCCGCAAGAGCAAAGTTCCCATTCTCCGCTTGCCCAGCGACTCTGGCGGGGACCTCAGTTTCAACACAGTAATCCTCTGACTCAGTTAAAACACAGTTCTGTCTCGCTGGGTAGATGGGACCAGACTGTGGACTTTAGCACAGTTACATCATGGTCTAGAAACATTGTTTAAATACTCAGCATGACTACGCTACCAGGCTGAAACATGTTGTCAACAGGGTCCCCAAAATGTGCAGTGATACAGTACTTTGTCCACGCTGGTTGAGTTCTCTGGTTTATTGCCCATTCTCTCGGGAAGTCCAAGAAGGAAAGAGACCGAAGGAACAATTGATAGTTTTATTGTACTTCACTGATCATCTCCACAATCCAAGGCTTTGGGCCTTCTAGAGCCAATAGTCTTGGGTCTGAGACTGTCTCATATCCTTCAATTGGACATCTGTTTAAATAAAATATGAGTAACAGAGTCAAACAGTTGTCTCTAAACACAGGGAGGGGCTATTAAGCTGTCCATTGAGAAGCAGAAACCACACAACCTGGTGTTCTAGGAATGGCCATCCCAGAAGAGACCCAGCTAGTCCAGAATATTGCCTCCAGTAGCAGCCAGTGACAGAATCCAAAGGAAATTCCTTCCTGATCCCAGCTGGTGACCAGTTTATGCCCTGAACCAAGAACACTGATGGCCCTGATCATTTTATCCTAGCTAGAGTAACTGCAGATGCTAGTCTTATTCATGTAAACATCACATTCTTTTTTCAAGCTTTCTTGGCTATTTGCTTCAAGAATATCACGGGGCGGCAAATTCCTCAGGTTAAATACCCAATTACATTAAAATGGGTAGTGCTATCAGATGCCTGTGCTCTTGGTGGACATGATGCTATATATGTCTTTTTCTCACAGGGTTCTTAGATGCCCGGTCCCTGGCTGTGGATTACAGGAGTATCGGCTTCCGTGAATGCCTCACTGAAGTTGTCAGATACCTTGGTATCCTCGAGGGACAAAACGGTGCTGATCCTATCCGGCTACGACTCCTCTCCCACCTGAATAATTATGTTGCCGAAATGGAGCCTTCTCCCATGGCCGCTTCCCTTCTGCCCTTTCAGATGTGGCCCTGGTCATTCCTCCACAATTCCACAGCCCCCGCCAACCAAGTACTAATACCCAGGAGGGAGGCTGTCCCGGGTCTAGCTGTCTTGACTGCTTCCCCCCTGGCTTATCCAAGCACCACCATGAGAAGAGCTCCCGTTCGCCGAATTCCTAGTGCCATCATGCCAGCTCGCCGAAACTTCCTTTCCAATCGGATGGCCTCTTCGTCCCGGAGGGCTAAACCCACAGTGACATCACCAACCCCAGGTGCCATGTCCAGTGTGCCATCACCGAGGGGTGCCCTGAGAGACACCACCTCTAGAAGCAGCCAGATTGCAACTTTCCTGCTCTCCTCCGCCTCTGCTGGAGTTCCCGTACCACCCGCTTCTTACACAGCCCCTCCTGCTTTGAATGCTTCTCCTCAGGGACCAGGCACCAGAGGTGGGACTTCCAGACTCTGCCGCTCCTGGGCTACTGAAATTGGGGCTTTCTGATCCCTCCCTGACAAAATCCTAAGGGAGACAAAAATCATCAGCAGCCACTGCTCAAAAAGCACGCTCCGGTGAACAGCTTCTTTCCTGCTTTGCAGAAATAAAGGATCGATAAAGGATCCTCTCCTCACCTTGCCATCCCTTCTTATTCCTCACGTCCTCTTCCCTCCCTCCCCATCACACTGTCTCCCTCTTTTCCATGTCAGGTTTGCAGATTTTGTTTTGAATTGAATGTATTTGTCTCTCTACAGCTCCACTAAAGGTTGTGGATGAGGTTTATCCTAATTCAGACCTTTCCCTTCCACAACTCAGGTCCTGGTAGAGCTGAATGTTGCAGTTTGGAGAATGTAAACCAACCTTTGACTTTGCTGGAGACACAGAGCTCCCAAGCAGTGACACTTCCTATCACTTGTATGCAGTGTTGTCGTAGCCATGTAGGTCCCAGGATGTTAGCAAGACACGGTGTGGGAGGGAATATGTTTTATTGGACCAATTTCTGTTGGTGACCAAGAAAGTTTTCCAGTTTATACAGAGCTCTTCTTCAGGCCAGTCCTGAAGAAGAATTCTGTGTCAGCTCGAAAACTTGTCTCTCTCACCAACAGAAGTTGGTCCAATAAAACATATTCCCTCCCACACCTTGACTTTCGAACACTGACTTCCTCCCAGCTTCAGCATGTTGTTTGACATGGTCTAAGTGAGGTGAGACGTGCTGGCGAGTGATGAGACAACCCACCACATGCACACAAACTGTCCTTTAATAACTGAACCCAACCCCCATCAGGGTTACTGTGAATAGTCAGGACAAGTTGGGAGGTTCCTCTCCGTTGGCCAACCCCATTCTCTCGATCTCTAAAAATGGAGAGCTTGACATTATGCATAACAGGCTCATTCAAAACACATAACCCTGAGGGACAAGTTGGAGGAAAACGTAACAGTTCCCGATCGCCCTCTGAACTGACACACTGTGATACCCAGTACGCATTCCTGCACAGAGAATTATATCAGCACAAGACTTCCTGTACTTAAGACCCCAATACTATGTGCAGTCCACATTTTCATTTCCCGTGGCTCGGTCTTTACCTAAAACCAGGGCCTTCCCAAGAGTCACTAGTGTACTTAATTCATGGAAACATTTGCCTGATCCTGTGCTTAGATCAATGCTGTTATCAGAATGTTTTCAGGAGGGAATATCAGACATTACTCTGCAAAATTCCTTTGCCAGCTGCTGTTTGGGATTCCCTATGTGGATAATTCAGATGTCTGTGAGAGAGACAGACCTTGCTCATCCAGTGAAGCATTACAGAGTAAGGGAGCAGGTTTCCAAAGTGATACCTGTCATGGAGCGGGGAGGGCTTGGCAGCTGAAATATGAGGGAGAAGGATGCCCTTCCTTCTCTCTTCCCCTCTTCAGCCATCAATCCTCCCTTCCCATATGAAAATTCATTACCATAAAGGGAGGAGTGGAAGAAAGCATTCTTAACCCCAAGCTCCTCCTTTGTTTTTGCCAACTTCCAGATCCTTAATTAAAATTTCTAGCCTGTTCCCCCAGGCCCAGCTCTGCTCTTTTTCTTTATCGCCATGTTCTCTGCATGGACTGGAGCCCAAACCCATTGAAGTCAATGGCAGTCTTTCCACTGACTTCACGGGCTTTTGACCAGCCCCTATAATGTCCTCTCTCTCTTGAAAACTTTCTCTGCATTTGTCTTCTCTCTATGTGTAAATGCCAAGGATGGCGATTATTCTTTGTCCTCTGCTCACTCCGTACCTCTGAGTCTCCTCTCAATCCCTACCTCTCTAGGGCAGTGAGGAACAGCTATTTGGCATTCTGAAGCTCTGCTCCTGTCTCACCTCTTCTTAGCTCTGGTGGTTTTGAAACAGTGTGACCCATTGACTAGGGGAGTAAACTTAAACCCATGAGTTCTGTTCCCAGCTCTGCTATATGACCTTTGGCAAGTCACTTCACTTTACCTCAGTTTCCCCATCGGTAAAATAGGAACAGATGAAAAGATCTATATAAGAGCTAAGTAGTAGTATTATTCTGTTCCTGCTGCAATCAGCTGAGAAGCGGCAGTAGTAAGAGAGTGCTCAGAAGTTGCCCGAATGGGCAGTTGGTGTGAGCTGGTGTCCAGATGGCCATGGAGTCTATGAGAACCAGGACCTGTTTCCACAGAAGGGGTTGGGAGACTAGAACCGTTCCTCCCAACCAAGACATCTGGCCATCCTAGGCCACAGGCTGTCCACTGCCCCAATGCACTTCTCTTGGCATTATTATTTTATATAACATATAAGAAGGCAGTATACCTCCACTCAAATCAAAGCAAGACCCCCTCTTCCCTGAAACTGTGCTTTTATTTTCTTGGATATATCAAGCTGGCATTGGTCCAGTTGAACACCCTCTAAGCGCATCAATGTGACCCTTGCCTGAGCCAGCGGTGCCGTGCCATGAAGGGTAAAACACAGAAAGGAACAAAGGGGGAACAGTGAGTAGTGTCTTTTTAATGTAACAGACCCTCCCCATCCCAGACGTCAAGCAAGTGGCCAGTTGTGTATTGAGCTGGTGGTTCAGCAGTGGCATTGATACAGGTGTGTATCTGACATACGTATGTTAAATGTATATGGGTCAGACAGACTTGTTTTGGAAGTGAATCCCTCCGATTGCTCTCAATAACATAAATGCTCCCGGCCCCTGCTACTTGTCCTCACTCATTTCCTGAGGTGGCAGAGTCAATCAGGGATGAAATATTCCTGTTCGGAGAAGTTCCCCCTGGACTGGTTGTTCCTGGAGCTAGTCTGTGCATTAGCGCTCTCAGCGAGCCGCCTCGCCTCACTTTGCACTGCGCCGAGCTGTTAACTTTGTGAGCTGTCAGACATCCAGCAAAAGGTGTCAAATAAAGTCTTCCAAACCCATGTCATGGTTGTGAAATGTGCTGTTGTGTCACAGTCTGTTTTGCTGGAGATGTCACATGAGATCCCTTTGCAACTCTTCTTCAGCTTTGGACTTGAAGATGATACCAAATGACTGAAAATAGTTAAGTTTTGCCACCTCCCTTTTCCAGATCATTTATGAATGTGATGCACAGGACAGGTCCCAGTACAGATCCTTGGGGGACCCCGGAATTTACCTCTCTCCATTGTGAAAACTATTTATTCCTACACCTTGCCTTCTATCTTTTAGAATCAGGGCCGGCTCCAGGGTTTTGGCCGCCCCAAGCAGCCAAAAAAAAAAAAAAAAGCCGCGATCGCGATCTGCGGTGACAATTCGGCAGAAGGTCCTTCACTCCCAGTGGGAGTGAGGGACCGTCTGCCGAATTGCCACCGAATAGCTGGACTTGCCGCCCCTCTCCCGAGCAGCCGCCCCAAGCACCTGCTTGCCAAGCTGGTGCCTGGAGCCGGCCCTGTTTAGAATCATAGAATCATAGAATATCAGGGTTGGAAGGGACCTCAGGAGGACAGTTACTGATCCATGAGAGGACCTTCCCTCTTATCCAATGACAGTTTACTTTGCTTAAGAGCCTTTGGTGAGGGACCTTGTCAAAGGCTTTCTGAAAATCTAACACACTATATCCACTGGATCCTCCTTGTCCACATGTCTGTTGACCGCCCTCAAAGAATTCTAGTAGATTGGTGAGGCATGGTTTCCCTTTACAAAAACCATGTTGACTCTTCCTCAACAAATCATGTTCATCTATGTGTCTGCTCTTTGCTATAGTTTCAACCAATTTGCCAGGCACTGAAGTTAGGCTTACTGGCCTGTAATTGCCGGGATAGCCTCTGGAACCTTTTTAAGAAATTGGTGTCACATTAGCTATTCATAGATTATTCATAGATTATAGGACTGGAAGGGACCTCGAGAGGTCATCGAGTCCAGTCCCCAGTCATCTGGTACAGACGCTGATTTAAATGATAGGTTACATACCACAGACAAGAGACAAGGTGGGTGCGGGAATATCTTATATTGGACCAACTTCTGTTGGTGAGAGAGACAAGCTTTTGAGCTACAACGGAGCTCTTCCTCAGGACTGGGCAAGAGGAGACATTTGTTATATTGCAGATGCTCTGATTACAGTTGTCAATTTTGGTTGGAGGTATTCCTGGAGGTTTCATCACATGACATCATCTTTCATTAAAGATTAATCTTTAATTCCTGGAGACTCCAGGGCAATCCTGGAGGGTTGGCAACCCTAGCTCTGATTGTAAGGAGTAACTACATTCCATCTACCAAAGTTTCCGTGTGTGAATAATTTTGCCTACCTATGTTCTCCCATTGTTTTAAATGGATGAAGTGATCCTCCCCATCTCCTGTCCCTTCTTCCAATCAACTGCAGGAAGAAGCACTTCTGCTTTCACTATGATCCAGGTCTGCCCCCTAATGGTAAAGCCAAAAAGTTAATGAGAAATCCTAACGCAGCTCAGAGGATACAATAAGACGCAGGAGTCTACAGCTACCACTGATGAAATGTGACCTTCCAGCAGCCAACTGAAAACTCATATTAGAAAAATAGCCTACCTCTTACCATAGTGTGCAGTACCAGTACATCATGAATTACTTGCAGAATCATGACAACTAAGTGACCATGGAAGACCACAGGGCAAATGGTCTTGCACTGACCTGCCATCATTAGGAGCATACTCAGAGAATAAAGAATATTAAAAGAACATCATCAGAAACCTTTGCTCCAGCCACCTCTGAAGGCCTGAAGAGTGCAGATAGAGAAAGCGCTTTGGGATCCAGGCCCCACAGTCAGAGGGAGCCTGGATGCATCTGGAATCAGCCAGAACAGTAGGATCCATTTGACTGACCAACTGTTTGGGGCACAGAAAGCAGAAGATAGATCTTGGATGCCCTCCCCCGTCCCCTCGCCCCCCGGTGTCAATTCACTTTGTGATCTAATCTTCAAGTATAAGGAGACAGTATGTGGGAGTCATGACTCCAACTTCATGGAAGGGGACACAAAGTTATAATGAATATGCATTTAGAATAATCTTAATCTACTCAAGCACAGCTCTGGATGCTCAAACAGCTAAAGCAAATGCTGCATTCAGAATGGTTTCCAAGGTACCAGCACTAGTGCAACACCAGTTTTGGAGGATGTCTGGGCCATTTAAAACTGTATTTTTTCAAGGAAGTTTAATTAGAAGCATTAAACTCTGGGCCAATTTTTTCAGATAGAAATTGCAGGTTGATAGTGTTCTGATCCAAAGCAGGCAGGTGGGCAGTGTACAAACATAACAGCAAGTGGAAAGGAAACAGAAACAACAACAACACTGCGTCAGGCTTTGCTACCCATTCCCAGGTGTCACCAGAGTCCAATGATCTTGTGAGGCGTTGGGAACATGGCTGCTGCGTTGGGAGGACATTAGCTCGGAAGCAGAAAATGCCAGGGGGCTGGAAAGGGGTTACAACCAAAAAATATTGTAAAACAAGATATTCTGTTATATCCATTGTTTCCTTTTATTCTTCCACTGTAAATTATTTACCATAGTGGAAGGATAGTTTACCAATACATAGAAATAACCACTGGTTTTATCTAGGATTAAAGAAAATTAAATGTATAACTGAAAAGCCATATTATAACCGCAACAAGACCCTGAAGGATGTTAGGTTCTCTTGCACATAATTAATGCCCTGATGTGTCTTACTCTTATACTAAAGAGTCTGGGTAATTATGGATCTCCACAGCATTGATTCTAGTGAGTCTGGTGTTGGCGCATGTTCCAGCGGTTTTCTTCTCCATTCATTGTTCAACCTTTACCCTTTTACTCACCTTGTGAATGGAGAATGACAACTGGCTTCCATAGGGAGATGTTGATGAGCATTGGTCCTGCTCCAGGGCAATATATGATGTGAACTGGCATTCAAGGAAAAATGATGTTCTAAATACTAGGAGGCCGATTGCTATGGGAATAACTCCAGCTATAGTCACTCCTGATCTCAGTGCTGGGGGTATCTCCAAAACCATAGCTAAGAGGCATGTACTTCCAGGGCAGTGAGAGAGAATAGTCAGGCGCACACCTTGTCTTCAGGTGCATTATTTCATTGTCTGCTTTTCTTTCTCTGCTCCCCCTTTCTTCCTGATTCAGTTGGTTTCCTCCTTTATTCTCTCCCTTTTTCACCTCAGTTTCAATCCCAGGACATTGTTCCTCTCCTGTGTTTCACCAGCTGTCTCGTAACCCTCTGTTCACTAATTGTCACAGCACCACCAAACATCTTGATTCCAGTCCCTTCATGGACTGAAGAGAGACCCTCACTCCAGTCCTCCTGTGCACTATTTTCAGGGGAGAGGACAAGACTCTCTCTCAAGTACCATTACAAATAATCACCCCATATTGACTCACACTCATGTCCTTATGACCCATTCCCAACTGCCCCTTCCAATGGCCCAAACCCAACTGCCATGGAATCTTCTGGTCCCCACATTTCCATCTCTACATTGGCTAACGGGACAGCATCGGCTCCTGGCTACGAATTTATCTCAGTAGCATTACAAATATTCAGCTCCACTCTCCCCATGCAGAGGCAACACGCTTTTGGTATAACTTGAGTGAAGGGGGGATTGGTATGTGGGGGTATATTTTGTTGCCATGCAGCTGACAGGAGGGTTGGAAAGACGGTCAGTATTTGTGTGGTGGGCTGTCCTTAGCCCAGCGGAGGCATGGGGGAGATTATTGGTAGGATTTTGCCCCAGAATTGGCAGGGGGGGGGATGACAGGATTTGGGGTGGGGATGGCTTTAGACAGTTGGAAGGAGGGCAGGAATGGCCAGGTTAAAGGGAGTTGCCAGGATTTGGATGGGGTTTTGTAGGGGAAAAGTGAATGTCAGGACTTTGCCCGTGTGTTTTGTGGGGTGAAGGGTGTCAGAATTGGACAGGGCGGGGATTTGCCCCAATTTGGTGAGGGAACAATAATCAGGAGAGGAATGAAAGTGAGTTTGCCCTTGGACTTTTGAAGAAGTGGGAATGACAGAATGTGTACACGGGGTGGGGTGGGGGGGCAGGTGTTCTGGGGTTGTCAGGATTTTGGTGGGAAATTGTCCCTGACTGCAGGGGTCAGATTTTAGGAGCAGGTTGATTAGCAGGATTTTTCAGGGGCACAGGGTGGGAATTGACCTCTGTTGTCTAGGGGGAGGTGTCAAGATTTGGGATTTTGCCCCTGGACCGCTGGGGAAAGGGTGGGGATGTCAGAATGGGGGGGGGGGGGGGATTTTACCCTCTGCATTGTTGGTGAGCAGTTCTTATAATTTGAGTGGGGTCATGTCCCTGGATTCTCAGGGATGCTCTGCTCAGGATTTGAGTGTAGGTGTTGCCCCTGGATTGGAGTGAGTGAATGAGCGAGAGAGAGAGAGAGGATTTGAGTTAGGGTTTGCCTGGTTTGTTGAAGAGGGTCAGGTTTGGGGATGGCTGCTTGGATAGGTTACCCAGGATTGTTGGGGAGGAAGAATCCAAGTTTTGGGGGTGGGGTGGGGTTGATGTGTGCATGAGGGTTTGGGCATGAGGTTACCTCAGATTATTGGAGGAGGTCTGGGTTTGGGGGGCTACCCTGATGTGTGTGTGATGTTTGTGAGGGTCAACCTGGATTACTGGCAAGGAGGTCCTGTTTTCGGGGGTCTATCCTATATGTGTGTGAGGTTTGGGTAAAGGAGGTTGTCCTGGATTATTGGAGATGGGGTTCATGATTTGTGGGGCTGCCCAGATGTGTGGGGGATTGGGTGTGAGGTTACCCCCAGATTACGGGAGGGGGGCTCATGATTTGGGGGGGGCTGCCCAGATATGTGGGGGATTGGGTTTGATGTTACCCCCAGATTACCAGAGGGGGGTTCATGATTTGGGGGTGGTGCTGCCCAGATGTGGGGTGTGAGGTTACCCCCAGATTACTGGAGGGGGGTTCATGCTTGGAGGGGACTGCCCGGATGGGGGGAGGTTGCCCTGTGACGCCGTGTGGCCGTGAGGGGCCGGGCGGGATCCGGCAGGGGTCGCTGCAGCGGGCGGCCCATCCCTGCGGTGCGGCGGCGGGTCGCTCCCCGCCGGCCCGTGTCCTCTCCGCGGCACGGCGGCCCTTTCACCCCGGGGAGCGGGTATAAAGGGGGCTCCCCCGGCCCCGGGCTGCCTCTCTGCTCGCCTGGCCGCAGCGCGTGAGTCGGTGTCGGGCCCAGCCGCGCTCCCGCCGCCCCACAGAAAAACAAAAAAAAGCCAAAAAAAATCGCAAAAGCCCGAAAAAAAAAACCCTCCCAAGAAACGAGCCAGCGCCGGGGCGAGAGCGGCGCCCCCCGGTCCGTGTGTCCGTTCGCCCCCGGTCCGTGTGTCCGTCCGGCCCCTTCGCCCCCGGTCCGTGGGTCGGTCCGGTCCGTGTCTCCGTTCGCCCCCGGTCCGTGGGTCCGTCCGGTCCGTGTCTCCGTTCGCCCCCGGTCCGTGGGTCCGTCCGGCCCCTTCGCCCCCGGTCCGTGGGTCTGTCTGTCCAGGTCCCACGTTTCTCTCCCACTCGTTTATTGGGTGTGTCCGTCTCCCAGGCCCGGGTCCGGCTGTCTGTCCCTTTGGCCCCTGGCCCTTCGGGGTTTTTTCACGGCTCCCGGACCCTTTCCCCTTGTCTGTCCCCCGGGTCCCCACCCTCGGCTGTCTGTCTGCGCCCTCTTCGCTCCACGTGGGTCTCTGCCCTTCCCCTCCCCCCTCATCGTGTCTCTGTCTGCCTGTGTCATCCATCGCCCCAAGTGCCCGTCCCCCCCAAGGAGCTGCCCATGCCTCCCTGCCTGGCTCCTCCAAACCAGTATTTATTATTCTAGTCCGAGGAACGGGGTATATTTTATATAAAAATAGCGACATATCTTTTTCCTTTTAAAGAAAAGGGAAAAAACCCTATAACTATATATTGCAAAGTTTATTTTATTTTTGTCCAAGTTTTTTATCTCAGAAACTGAAATAACACAGCGGCCTCAGATTTTGGGTCTGAAGGATTTGGAAAAAGAAATAATAATTAAAAAAAAAAAGTATTTCTCTTTTTTTAATATAATTGACACATTTTGCTTTTGGAAACTAAGGCAAAGTGGAAAAACACCACAGTGTGGAGGAGGCCTTAGATTTGGTGGGTGGGTGGGTGGTGGGGTTTGGACTCCTTGCTTGTGGAAGGCTTAATTTTTTTTGCCTATTTCCAGGCCTTTTATCTCTCTGGCATCTTCCCTTCTTCCTCTCCCAGGGCCTGAGATAATCAAGCACACCTCTTCTGCAGAATTCTATCTCCACCCCCCCCAAATCCCCATAAACTTCTCTTGCACGAACCCCCAATCTGCTGCTCGACTTTCCGATCCCCACAGAGCACTCTGCTCTTATCCTGACTTCCCATTGGCCTCTACTTCCTTCTGCGACTCTTTAGCCTCTTCTGCCCTGAGGAGGACCCTCCCCACCCCTTGTTCCCACTTCATTTTCCGTTAGCCAAAATTAGTGATTTAAAAAAAAAATAATTGTAAATTCCGTTTTAGTTTCTAAAACTTTTGTTTGTTTAAAAAAAAAAACTTTAAAAAACAAATTAGTTTCTGGTGGGAGAGCGTGCTGGGTGGAAGATGAATACGGCTGCTAGTAGCTACCCGATGGCGTCATTGTATGTGGGCGACCTGCACCCTGATGTCACCGAGGCCATGTTATATGAGAAGTTCAGCCCTGCTGGGCCTGTACTCTCCATCCGAGTCTGCAGGGATATGATCACCCGTCGCTCCCTGGGATATGCCTATGTTAACTTCCAGCAGCCAGCTGATGGTAAGTTGGACATAAATGCCTATCCCTCTTCCTTTTCTCGGAACTGTTTTGCTGTTTGTACAAGTCCATACAGTCACCTAGCTGTGATGACCATGGCAGGGGTAAGCAACTTCATGGCAGCTCTGCTACTCGGTTATGAAGTTGGAATGGTATTAACCACTTCCCATCTTCAGAGTCCTTTGCAAACATTAACTCATCTTCACAACACCTCTGTGAAGCAGATAAGTAGTAGTTCTGTTGGCCAAAAATCAGCTTCCATGGACTCGCTTTTTTCTGGCTCATTTGAGAATGAAATCTTCCTCGTTTTCCCTCCCTGAATTGTCCTGCGTTAAGCTGCGTGTCTGGGTCTTTATCCAGTCAGTCACCTTGAAGGAAGCTAAAGGCTAGTCAGCATCTGGTCAAACCTTCAGTCCGAATGACTGTAAAGGAATCTTCCCTCTCCCGCCCTCTAAGGGTTTGGCTACACTCGGGACTTCACAGCGCTGCTGCAGCAGCGCTGTGAAGCGCAAGTGTAGTCGCGCCGCTCGCAGCGCTGTATGTACACCTCTCCGAGGGGAATAGCTTGCAATGCTGCAGGCACTGATTACACTGGCGCTTTACAGCGCTGCACTCGCTGCGCTCGGGGGGTGTTTTTTCACACCCCTGAGCGCAGCAAGTTGCAGCGCTGTACAGCGCCAGTGTAGCCAAAGCCTAAGTGAGACTTGGGAGGTGCAATGGGCTGAGGATCGTAGTGTCTGGGGGTATATCTACACTGAGGGTCTGGCTACACTTACAGCTGTACAGCGCTGTGAGTTAAACCCGCCTTTGTACAGCTGAGTAGGGAAAGAACCGCAGTCTGTCCACACTGACAGCTGCCAGTGCACTGGCGTGGCGTTTGCAGCTGCATTGGGAGCGGTGCATTATGGGCAGCTATCCCAGCATTCATGTGGCTGCATCGTGCTTTTCAAAAGGGGGGTGGATGGGGTGGAGTGTGACAGGGAGCGTGGGGAGGAGAGAGAGTGGTTTTTGGGGTGCTGAGAGTGTGTCAGCACCCTGCCTTGCAAGTTCCGACCCCCCTACCCCTCCTGCTTCTCATTCACTCACTCAAAGCAAACAGCAAAACGTTTGCTTTTTCTCTCTGGTACGCGGCACTTCCGCATTCCTGGAGCCGATCACAACAATGAAGAGAGAGTTGTAGCCACTACGCTGCATCTCTTATTCCGCTCGGGGAGGTGGAGTACTGCAGCGCTGTAGCCAGGGAGATACAGCGCTGTACGTGCCTTGCCAGCGTGGACGGGGAGTGAGGTACAGTGCTGTGGGTGGCTTTATTGCGCTGTAACTCGCAAGTGTAGCCAAGGCCTCAGTTGTAAAACCAATGGCAGCGAGACTCAGAGCCTGGATCCACAGACTGGGGTTCCTGCAACAGCACTATAAACAGCAGTGTGTGTTTGGGCTCAGGCCCTGAAGCCCACCCCCTTCCCTGGCTCTAAGACTCTGTCACAGTTTTAAAATGCAGTATAGACATACCGGGGGTAAACTGTCTGTTGGCTGATCTAGTTTGCTATTGGTTGTGAAGTTGAAATACAGCATTTACTGATGCCTTTTCTACCCTTTTAAAAAGGAATACACACTCAACTCACATGAAGCGCTGATGGTGCCTTGCATGGCTTAGGTGCTGTTCAAGGTAGGTGTCCTTGGCCCACAGCAGCAGAGCTTTGAGAAGGATGGGGCAGAGGAGGTCAATGTTTAATATGTCCCCTATCCAGAGGAAAAAGCTGGGTCAGCATTTTCTGCCCTAGTTCCCACAGTCTTGCATTACAGACACCTAAGGTCTGTGATTTAGCAGCATCTTTACATGATGTAAGACTCTAGAGTGGGGAACTTTTAACTTTAATCCAGAATTAGTTTGCAACAGCACAAACTTCTGCTACAAGTGAACTCTATTGTATCCGCTAGATTCAGGTTTAAGAATACAGTCTTGTCGGTACACCAAAGGAATACATGGTCCTTGAATCATGAGCTTTCTAATCTGTAATAAATAGAATATATCAGTTATGTAGTAACGATTCCTCTAAACCTATTGAGAAGCAGAGCCTATTGGGCTAAATTCTTGTCTGGAATAGTGTGGCCCTGATTTTATGCTGTCCTGGGTTTTCATCCTGTCTCCTGATACATGAGATCCCAGAGTAGCATCTTCCCCTTTTTCCCCAGTGGTGCTGATTGCTTTGAATGGCACTTCTGCTCCTGCCTATTGACGTGTTACTAGAAAGCTGCCTCGTAGCCCAATGATTTTTTTCATACATGGAGCCTTTGGAGTTGCTTCATACACAGGCCAAGCAATGTACGATGTGGTTTAAGACTTAACAGCAAGAAGGGATGGATTAGAGAGAGGCTGAGGTTGTACACATGGTTCTCTTCTTAGTCCTGTAACTTCCTGTGTTATTACCTCTTATAAAACACGTTTGTGTTCACAGCACCTTGTAAACATTAACTGAGCCTCCTAAGCTGGGAGAGGTAGGTATTATCTCCCCTCTCGGGGTTGGGGAAAAAACGGGCAGTGGAAACAACGCCAAGTGGGAGTCAGACCTCAGATTAGATGAACACAGAGATGTAGTCTGAGTATCCATCAGAAGAAAGGAAGAGATGCAGGGAAATGTAGCTATGTAAACTTTTTCTCACTGTAGCTTTCCTAAAGCTGAGAAGGGGGTAGAGCAGAGGACCATTTTAAAGGGGCCCTTGAGTACTATGAAAGTAGACATGAAACTATAAGGGGCAAAGGGTTCCCTTTTTAGAGTGTATATGAGTGATTAGTTATGCGTTCTCCTTGATCTATTAAAAAAAATGCCCTGTCATGCATAAAAAGTAGAAGACAGGTGGCTTTCCAATATACTTCAAGATCACTTTTCACTGCAATAAATAGGCAGGTATTTGAGGGTGGGGTTGCTTCATACTTGGCTCCCAGTGAGGCAGCAGGCATGCTAGAAGGTCTCTGCTGAAGCAATACTCTGGCACAGTAGCAGGTGTCTAGTTACTTCTAGGTTAAGGAAGCCAAATGACTCAAACATGGGAAGCCTTTTCACTGAGAAATGTACGGGAAGGAGAAACCACCAAATTCCCCTTGCTTTCATGAAAAGGATCTCTTCTGAAGAGCTTTGAATTTCTCCTAAGTGGTGATCCCTGCTACACATGCTGTTTGGCTGCATGAGCAAGAGACGGCTGCTGCAATAAACAGAATATTGTCAAACCCTTTGGAAAGACAAGGCCATTTGGTGGCACATCACGATCTCTTCGTAAGCAAGGCTTGTCATGGAAGAGCAGGAAAAAAGCTTGTTTTCCCCTTTAAAGATGGCACCCACCTCACACTGCATGAAAGGACATTTTGGTATCAGCGCAGAGAAGGAAGGATACTCATGTAGTACTGTAGTTTGCCACAGTGCTATTTGCCGTATTGTTGCTGTAAGCGATCTCTGTTATGGTTTGAATATTACTGTAAGATGTTACAAAGTAGAATTTCAGCACAAGGTAAAAGTATTCACCAGAGCTATAGGGAGACCAGACTGCTTGTTTAGAAGTTGTATTCAAAGTACTTGCAGATGTTTTTTCAGTGCATATGAAATAGTAACAAATAATTGAGCAAAGAATCTATAATAGTCCACAGAACCTTCCATTCAAGGATCAAAGTGCTTTACAGATACAGATCAATGATGCCTCTACCTCTCGGTGAGGAAAGTATTCTCATTTTATAGGTAGAGAAGTTGTGGCTCAGAAGTTGACTTGCCCAAGGTCATGTGGCAAGTCTTTATCAGAACAAGGAATCGGAGTCAGAACTCGCTCGCAGTCCTGTGTGGTAAACACTGGCCCATGCTTCCTATACCCAGGACACTTGCATCTAAAGTGCAGACCTTCTGCTTTTTTACATACTTTTTTGTTAGCTAGTTAAGGTACCAGGTAGTGGAATAGTGATCTTCTGGGTGGGCATTGCCTGTTGGAGAAGGGTTGTTCTTGGGGAGAGAGTAATACTGCCTTAGATTGCACATCTCTATGGTATAGTAATCGGTGACTGTCAAATCCTGAGCATGTTGTATCATGGTAGGTAGATTGACCAAGAGAATGCTCCAGTATTCTGGCTGTTGGTTAGGTTAATAACCATGGCCATTAACGTGGTTCTTTTTCTGACTAAAACACTGAAGAAAATTCTTTCAGCTTCATAATTAGAAGAGGAATTGAATGTTTCATGTGTGATTAGCTGTAGTTCAGCTTTCGTAGTCTAGCATGGCCAGGTGCATTTTTTGTTTGTTTTAAAAACACATTAATAATTCAACAGACAAACTTTCAGATGGACTTGTATGTATAGCTAAGTTGTTACAGAAGCCCATGGGAAGAGAAATCATTTCCCCAAAGAATCTTAACGAAAAGTCAACAGATGGAATGGAATGTGATCAGTCCATTGACTTTTGGTTCTTATTGCTGAAGGGAGGCTTTGCCAGAACTGTACAATGTGATCGGCTTGCAAAAGGTCCCAGGCTATTAGAGAGACAAGGTGGTTGAGGTAATCTATTTTATTGCAAGTTGGTGCAATAAAAGATATAACCTCACTTACCTTCTCTCTCTCATAAGAATGTAGGTACTCCACCTCCTTGCCAGGCTGTCTACGCTGGGAATTAGGTTGGTATAATTGTGTCACTCAGGGGTGTGGATTTCCACAACTCTGAGCGACATAGTAATACCAATATAAGGCTATGTCAACACTACACAACTTTTAGTGACATGGCTGTGTCGGTACAGCCGTGCTGCTAAAAGTCGTGCAGTGTAAATGCTGTTTGTTGTCTCTCCTGCTGATAAAAAACTTCCATCCCCAACGAGTTGCATTCCTGCCGACAACGCACCGTTCACACTGGCTCTTGTTGCAGCAAAACTTTTGTCTTTTGGGAGGTGGGGGTTTAACACCTCTGAAAGACACAAGTTTTGTCGTTCCATTGCCAATGTAGACAAAGCCTAACTTTGTATTGTAGACCAGGGCTAAGAAAGCCTGGGGAAGTTTGTATGCAAAGGACTTCTTACCTCATTCAGTGTCCTTCTCTAACTGCGCCCCACCACCACTTGTCATGGGCCCATGAATTATTCATGTCCAATTATTCCTTCTTCAGCCTCGCTGACAATAAACAACATTTTGTCTACAAAGAAATTCTTTTGCAAGCCTCCCCCATTAGGATGACCCAAACTGTATTTGAAATCTTTCTTCAAGGACATGAAGTGAAGAATCAATTCATTGACTTTCTAGAGTTTAACATATGAGTTGTGGTCAAGTAACATACAGAGAAGCCGAGAGAATGAGCCTAAACCGTCTTAAACTCACCGATGGTAAATAAATTAGAGTGGCTAAACTCTGGCAGGTCCCTGGGGCTTACAGAGTAAAACTCTAGTACTGGCTTTCTGATGGCTGAAACTTTGCATTGTAGTTACCCGCCTTTATGGGCCTTAACTGCAGTGGCTAACTCCAGCACTTGATCAGAGCGTGGGGAAGGGGGCATTCCTGTCCGGCAGGGAGTGTCTCAGTAGTTTTCACTAGGAACAGGCATGAAACCGAAAAGAGTGGTGGGTTAAGCAGTTAGAAAAGTGAGTGTATGCTAAGCACTGTCTCAGATGCAGATGACTCTGCTGGAAGGATGACAGGAATCCGCAGGAGAGAAACAGACGCAGGGATTGAAATGGCTGAAGCTTTGGCCTAAATAGAAGTAAATGTGGAAGGGTTTTTCTAGATCAGGGAAATGAATCAGAGGTGGGGTTTTTTGGCTAATTCAAGCCACTCATGCCCATTCACTAAAATGGTGTGATTGTGCCTTGTCATATCCACAGATGGAGATGTAAACGTCCCTAAAGCACCGGGAGAATCTATTTCGGACCACTCGCTGTAATGCTCACAAGGGGGCTTTAAGCCGACTTCAAGCGGCAGACAGTGATACTGTGGCGTAATGTATTAACAGAGACCGCAGCAGCACAGGTTCTGCTCCTAGCTCGTAACGGTAGAAGAGCTGAAATAATGCGAGTAGGATCCTAACTAGTCTGTGGCTCGATAATTGTCAGAGAGTTTCAGAATTCATTCTGATTGCATGCCTTTGCTTCAAACTGCTTGTCACCTTTCAACAGGAGTCCCGTTTCAGCTACAAATGCTATATACTATTAGTTTGTGTCCTTGCCAACACATGCCTCTGGGAGGACCTCTCCCTGCTATAAATAAATGCTGCCAAATTCAACAAGCTGGACTGAGTTGCCTTTTGAAGTGCCTACTGGAAATGGACTGTGGTAAACTGCACATTGCTGAAAGAATGGCGTTGATTCAGACTGTAGCAGTTGAGGAATAAATTGAGTACGCCAATTGGTTGAATTTAACCCTTTTGACTAAACAAAGTTAGCCGAGCCCCTCCGGCAAAGGTATTTTTCTCTCTTATACGATTGTACATGTTCCCTTTCCTTTGCAAGTGCGTAGTTCAGGAACAAGTGAGAGGGGAGTTTCAGCTGTGTGAGGCGAATGGGAGCGTGTGACAACACTCAAATAGAAAAGCCATTTCTGTAGCAGATGGAAACTTCCCATTTAAGAAACATTTCTACAAATAGGAGTTCAAATAGACTAATATTTCAAGGGGGTCTTGGTGACTTTTGTCGTGAATTTTGTGGTGGTTGAGCTCCATGCTGACATGAAGATAATCCCTGAGATAATTTGTTGCATAGAAAATGTTGGATTCTCTAGATTCTTTTTCATCTGCATCTAGAGATCAGTAACAGGCATGTGTAGCCAGCAGACAATCAAAATCACATTTCTCTTGAATTTGCTGCTGCTATGGTCTAGCCAACAATTTTCACTTCTTTGAGGCCCTGAATCTAAATATGGAAAATCATCCATCAAAAAAAAGGAACCTCAAATCCAGTTTAGAGTTTTTTACTCTCGTATGTGGGTGAAGGTGGGCTGAGAGGAAGCCAAACAAACCTGGGAAGGTAGGTTTCTTATCTCATGACTATTCTTTGATTTAATGCAGGTCCATCCTCTTTTTTGCCCCCTGCCTCATACCTGGAATTAGTGTCCTCTTTCTCTTCCCCTGCATACTGTGGGAGTATTTTCTGGCATAGAAGTGTGTCCTGAGCATCTTAATTTTTTGAACAAGATCCTGATGTGCATATGTAATGGTCCTTTTAATACACCAGTGGGTATCAGAAATAGAATCTCGTAGGGGGGTTACAGTGGGTTAAAAGTCAATCTACATTGCTGACGTTTTAGAATTTAGAGATACACTTCTCTGTTTACAATATAGCATATGCAGATTTCTTTCTGATTTTTCTTATTCCTCTCTGATGCGATCTTTAGAGTGGGTTGCTAAAGCACCATTTTTGCCCCATAGGCTACGTGGGTGTCTCAAACTTCCTACCCAGCATATTACACATGTTTATGTACCTCTCCCTGTACCAACAAGGAGAATAATCCCTCTTCTTTTAGGCCTCGTTTACCGTTAACAGGGTTTGCCAGCATAGATATACTGGTAGAACTATACCAGGAAACCCCCTTTTGAAAATACAGCTTCAACTGGCAAAGGAATTCTCTTGCAGGTAAAGCTTAAACCAGTTCCCCAAACAGAACAAGCGATACTAGCAAAAGGACTTTTTTGCCAGCATAACTGCAGCTACCCTGGTATAGCAATGTTGATTGGGGGTATGATTTTACAACATTTTTATGTTGGCAGAAGTCTAGTGTAGACTGTTATATTGGCAAAGTGCTTTTGTGGTTTATTTCTTTGGGGAAGCTGGTATAAGGCATGCTAGCAGAAACACTGTGCCTCCACCAGAAGGCTTTACTGGTATAGCTATACTGGCAAATCGTTTCAAGTGTAAGCGAGGCCTTACAAGGCGTTCGGAGGATTTTGTGCAGAGTATTGAATATTAAGTGCTGTCAAGCGATGAAAAAAATTGTGATTAATCGCACGGTTAAACAATAATAGAATACCATTTATTTAAATGTTTTTGGATGTTTTCTACATGTTCAAATATATTGATTTCAATTACAACAAAACACAAAGCGTACAGTGCTCACTTTATATTTATTTTTATTACAAATATTTGCACTGTAAAAAACAAAAATAGTATTTTTCAATTCAACTAATACAAGTACTGTAGTGCTTATCTCTTGATCATGAAAGTAGAACTTACAAATGTAGAATTATGTACAAAATAACTGCATTCAAAAATAAAACAATGTAAAACTTTAGAGCCTACGAATCCACTCAGTCCTATTTCTTGTTCAGCCAATCGCTCAGACAAACAAGTTTGTTTACATTTGCAGGAGATAATGCTGCCTGCTTCTTGTTCACAATGTCACCTGAAAGTGAGAACAGGCGTTCATAAAACACTGTTTCAGCCAGGGTTGCAAGACATTTAACATGCCAGATGCGCTAAAGATTCATATGTCCCTTCATCCACCATTCCAAAGGACGTGCATCCATGCTGATGATGGGTTCTGCTCGATAACAATCCAAACCAGGGGCCATGTCTAGACTAGGAAAAGGCCTTTATTTTCAACCAAGTTAGCTCAAACTTGATTGAAAAAGTAATTTTGTTTTTCCTAGGTGAGATAAGGCCTAGGTGTTTTGATTCCCAGTCCTGTCTTTTGATTGCTAAACGATGCCATTACTCTTGTGAAAAATAACCTATACTAAACCTGTTGTAATGTAGTCTTGTAAACATGTCTAATGATTTAGCTGCAAATACGTCAATTTAAAATAGTTTTTTATTTTTATTTTTAAATGTCTAATCTTACAATAAAGGTCAGTTAGCCAATGGAATTACTAGCCAAAGGATATCACCAAGGCCTTGTCCCTTAAGTGTTCAGAAGAGACTACATAAACTGAAAGTGATTTCAAAGAAAGCTGTAGTATTAACGCAGCAGAGATCTTTCCCAGGCTGCAGAAGCGTGTTCTTCCTGACTTTCTTCTCTCCACAGCTGAGCGTGCTCTAGACACCATGAACTTCGATGTGATCAAAGGCAAACCCATCCGCATTATGTGGTCTCAGCGAGACCCCTCTCTGAGGAAGTCGGGGGTTGGGAATGTCTTCATCAAGAATCTGGACAAATCCATAGACAACAAGGCACTTTATGACACATTCTCAGCATTTGGGAATATCTTGTCCTGCAAGGTGAGACTTGGTACCTTCCCTAAACCCTGAACACCCACCTTTGTGTAAGAATCCACCTTCCATCGCACTTACTCGACCCAACTAAACACACACAACAAGGGATGGAAAGCGGGGATGTCCACCATGCTTGGGCAAGGGAATCTCCAAAAGCAGAACAGAAAAGGAGATAGCTGAGCAGAAGAGCATCATTAAAGTTAGATTTGATCTTGATCATCAAGGCACAAAGCTGTGCACAGCTTTGAAAGCCTCTTCTTAAAATGCCTGGCTGACTCTATCCCTTGGCATGACTTGTTTTCCCTTGTTGACACGCCACTTGTGCAAGCGCAACAAATGGAAAAGCTTCTGTTCTCTGCAGTTGACGATACTAGCAAGAGCACCAGTTTCAGGCTATGAAAGGGTGGGTTAATGTTTGGCTTGTAGCTGGCATATGATTTAAATCTGGGATTCTGGCTTTTGTATGTAGTACATCAGCAATACTAGGTCAGGCTTATCCTTGTGGAGAGCACTTCATTCACAGATGTGAGTGCTTCACAAGGGAGGGTACATATCAGCAGTCCTTCACAGAATGAAAAGCTGAGGAAGGGAGATGACGTACCCTTGCTCAAGGTCACATAACAGCTAAGTGGCACATTGTGGACCAGAACCCAAGTCTCTTGACTCCTAGCCTAACTTCCTATCCACTGGACCATGCTTCTCTCCAGTATTTAGTTTTCGTTATTATTTATTTTTATTGCGCCAAGGAGCCCTAGTCAAGAACCAGGACCCCATTTTCCTCTTCTTCATACCTTCTGTTTAAATCAAGGAAAACAGAGGACGTCTCTGCTGTTATCCTGTAACCAACATTTTCTGTCTTAGTGCAGAGCTGATGATCTGATTTGTTCCATCACTTGTAGGTGGTGTGTGATGAGAATGGCTCTAAGGGCTACGCATTTGTGCACTTTGAGACCCAGGATGCTGCAGACAGAGCCATCGAGAAGATGAATGGCATGCTGCTAAACGACCGCAAAGTGTGAGTGTCACAGCCAGAAGCAGCAACGATCGCATGAACCATGATGCATCTCGGTATTAACAGGGGACACACAAGGCTACTGGTTCTCCTGGCCCAAGCCTTGGCCTGCTACCTCTCCACTACAGGGCTGGTGAGTTTCCCTGCCCAAGCCATGGCCTGTTACCTCTCCACTACAGGGCTGGTGGATCTCCCTGGCCAAGCCTTGACCTGCTACCTCTCCACTAATGGGCTGGGTGGGTATCCCACTGCAGAGCTGGGTGGGCATCTTTGGCCTGCCGCCTCTCCACCATAGGACAGTTGATTCATCTGCTTGGTCTCTGGCCTGTTACATCTTCCCCCAGCTCCTACCAGTCACTCGTTTTTAGCCCACTGCAAATCACACATCCACCCTTGAAAACGAGTTTTTTTTCTCACAGTGACTCTCGCTTTTTCTTTTCAGATTTGTTGGGAGATTCAAGTCCCGTAAGGAGCGGGAGGCTGAGCTGGGAGCCAAAGCAAAGGAGTTCACCAATGTTTATATTAAAAATTTTGGGGATGACATGGATGATGAGAGACTAAAGGAGCTCTTCAGCAAATATGGTAAATACACTCTCGCTGCAGCTGCAAACCTTGTACCCCCATAGTAATTCACGTGAGTGCTGCCAACCGTGGTGCTAGTTCTGAGTCACTCTGAGGACAGAGAAGCAGGATAATCCAGAGAGAGTGGGCAGTTGTCAGACAGGAGGCAGAGGCTGGGACACAAAGGGAATGAAAGAAAGCCAGGTGGTCTGTGAGGCTTTAGTTTTGATTTTGAAAAGCTCTCCTGGAAATGTAGTGTAGCTAACTCTGTCCCTTGGCAACAGGCAAGACACTGAGTGTTAAGGTGATGACAGATCCCACTGGAAAGTCCAAAGGCTTTGGGTTCGTGAGCTTCGAAAAACATGAAGATGCCAACAAGGTATGAAACTGCTTTCGTTCTAGTCGGGTGTTTATACGGAAATAAGTGTGGGAAGCCATCATCTAGTGTAGGGATGGGGAACACCGATCCTCAGAAAAGCTTAGAGCCGAGAGTGTCCAGAGTTGGGTTGAATAGCTTCTGCACTTCACCAAGTTGGATGTTCAAGGTTAAAGCCCACATTCCCCCAAACTACTAGATCTGTATGGTATCCTGTTGGATAAATAGCAGGAATTTTATCTGCTCAGGGACCATTATACCAGGAGACAAGGTGCAGGGAAGTTGGGGAGGTGTCTGGAGCTGGCATGATGCTCAGAAATGCTCTTCCCTCATAGTAGGTCTTACAAGATTTGTCCCTGTAGTCAGGGGTTGAATAATCGTCTGTACGTTCACATCTCTCTGCTGTGAGTCTGGAATTTAGAGTGAGCTGTGTGAGGATGGTTCCTGCTGACACCTTCAGTTTGTATTTTATCGGGCCTTTATTTAGATGCAACACAAATGTAATGTTACAGGAGAGGGGAGTGGATTGTTGGCACTCAAGCTGGTAGTAATAGGAGTAGCTGCCACTTTTTCACCATTTGACAGGAATTTTCTGTTTGAACCCCTGTCCAGGCAGTGGAAGAAATGAATGGAAAGGATATTAATGGAAAAATGGTATTTGTAGGCCGGGCACAGAAGAAAGTAGAGCGCCAGGCAGAGCTGAAACGGAAGTTTGAGCAGCTGAAACAAGAGAGAATCAGCCGGTACCAGGTAAGACAGTGTGTGTTCCTGTTCTGGATGCAGGGACCCATCTTCAAGCAGAAGTGTACTGGTGGACTTAAAGGGAACATACCTATTCTTATTTAATTGTCAGTTTGCAATACTGACCTCTAGAGTTAAAGGCAATCGCCTAGTATTGGCAGAGGGAACTCCAGGGGTCAGAGCTATGGCAACAGACTGAAATTTTTAGTGGCCTGTGAGAATAAAGTCTGGGGTTTGTAAGGACTATCAACATAAAGTCTCAAGCATGTAGTCTCTCCTGCAGTTATGAAGACTGACACCTTACATGGATGACAAAAGATGGCAGAGATCAGGCCACCTTCTGTGGTTGTGGCTTATGGTAAAGCTAGGACAGGATATTGTTTGCATCTAAATCTTTCCTGCTCCTTGCAGTGCAGTGCAGGACTGGGGACACATGATGCTACAGCAAAGCAGAGGAAATCCAGACAGGCTCCTTTCCATTTGCACTGGGACTTGTCTCTACAACTCTGCAACATTTCCTGCCCTTAGTTATTAGGGGAGCGAGCTCTGGGTTTGGATCATTTCCACAGCTTAATGGGTTTGGCAGCAAGATGTGGTTGCTCAATATTCCCTAAATATGCAATTTCTTCATTGGTCTGGCTGTCTTCCATATTGTTAGCCTCATGTATTAGTATTCTCTCTTCTAGGGTGTTAATCTGTACATTAAGAACCTAGATGACACTATTGATGATGAAAAACTGAGGAAGGAGTTTTCGCCTTTTGGGTCTATTACAAGTGCCAAGGTATTGTCAGGGTTTATAGATTCTTAGATTTCAAGGCCTGAATGGGAGGGGTTATTATCTAATCGGGGCGTGGGGTTGAGGGTGATTCGTATATCAGGGGTTCTCTTAAGCACCGAAAACATCTTGACCAGTCAAGATGTGGATTTCAGTGGGACTGAAATGTGTTTTTACGTGAGAATTGTATTGAATACTTGCTTCATCCCTAATGAGGTGGGAAATGGCAAACTGGCTTGTGTTTCAAGTGACTCCTGACATAATTGAGATGCCCAGGAGTGTTGAGTCATGCAGTTTAAAAGGTGCACCTGAATCTTTCCCATTCCTTGCAGAACAGTGTGGGCCTGGGGACACATGGTGCTAACAGCAAAGCAGAGTAAATCCAGACAGGTGGTTTTCCTCCCTCATTGAGGGCTTGTCTCTACAACTCTGCAACATTCCTCCTCTGACCGGAGGTTGTGGAGATTCACTAGGGTAAAACATACAGCTTCTCGTTATTGGCAGGGAATAGGAAGGAAGTAGAGGTTTCGTTGGAAGTAGCAACAATTGATTCATTGCTGGCTGATTCACTCCCTATAGACAACAGTCCCTTCCCGTGTGATATACATGAAAGATCACTGAGTACTTGAGTCCCCTGAATTGTGAATAGATTGCGATGACTCTAGCCAAGCCCTCATGACATGGACCTGCCTTCGCAATGCTGCCACTCTGTCAATCCTCGTTTTAGGTGATGCTGGAGGATGGACGAAGCAAAGGGTTTGGCTTCGTCTGCTTTTCCTCTCCAGAAGAAGCTACCAAAGCCGTGACTGAGATGAATGGGCGTATCGTGGGCTCCAAGCCATTGTATGTTGCGCTGGCACAGAGGAAAGAGGAGCGAAAGGCCCACCTCACTAATCAGTATATGCAGCGCATTGCTGGAATGAGAGCCCTGCCTGCGAACACAATCATTAACCAGTTCCAGCCAGCTGCTGGGGGGTACTTCATGCCTGCTGTGCCCCAGGTAAGCCCCGCTGAGTAGGTCAGAGTGGTTTTACTCCCAGCATCACCTGGCTTGAATCTCTGACGCTGCGGCTGCAAGAACTCCATTGAGTCTTTCTGCTGTGCCTTTCGCCAGGCTGCAGCGCCTCACGTGAAGTACCTAGTCCGTGGGATTCGTTCTGTGACTTCCCAGCTGCCTGCTATTGTCACGTGACTCTGGGGCCCAGAGCGCTGAGCTCAGGAAGGGCATCAAATCCTGTTGTAAACAACATTTGCCATCACTGGCTTAGATCTAGCTTCTTCTTTGTTTTTTTCCATCCTCTTCAGGCTCAGAGCAGACCCACTTACTATTCACCCAATCAGATGACGCAGATGAGACCTAACCCACGCTGGCAGCAAGGGGGGAGACCTCAAGGTGAGTGTGTTGGAAACGGAGCTGTGGCTTTAAGACACCTGTTTGTCTTACTCTCTGATTATCCTTCACACTACCTGTTAATCCTGTGTCTGATGCCTTTTGTGCCACTAGACGTTGGAAGAAAAGTGCAGTTGTTCCCCTGCAAAGAACAGACTAGACGTCATTCTTGGTCATGGCTGGGCTGCCAGGTGGCGAGGGACACCCACTCGTTCTGGTGACTGAAATCCCTGCTAGGCAATATCCACACACCTGATGACATCTGTTGTTGATCTGGGCTCTGGCATGCCAGTCTCTGAGAACTACCCTCTGTCTTACCAGGGCACACTCTGTAGTCTCCTGTGTGTTCATACAAGTGTAGCCTGCTGGGGTTTCTAGAGCCACAATTCCTTCTCTCTTTCCAATGTGGGCAAGGATGACAGCAACAATGAGGACTTCTCCATTGAATCCCCTTCCTTGACTCCCTCTTTCAAGACACGCATGCACAAGCGCACACACGTCTCCCAGCTGGTGGGCCGGGAACTGCTAATCATTTTGTATTTTGAGAATTTCCTCTCCTTGCTTTTCTCTCAGGATTCCAAGGAATGCCGAATGCCATGCGCCAGTCCGGACCGCGCCCAGCACTGCGCCATCTGGCTCCTGCTGGCAATGCTCAGGCCTCTCGTAGCCTCCCTGCTGCTGCCCAGAGAGTTGGTAAGCAGTCCAGCTCTTACTTTCCTCTCCAAGTCTAAGTGGAGAAGCGGGGGCTGCAGAGTCTCTTGTGTTTCTGAAGACTGATGCCGGATGTGGATGGCAAGAGGCAGCATGGAGCACACAGTTGTTGTAGGGCCCCATGTTAGGGTGGCATAAGTTAGGGTAAAGAGAGCACCTAAATCTTTCCCATTCCTTGCGGTGCAGTGCTGGTCTGGGGACAGTTGGTGCTATAACACAGCAGAGGAAATCCAGACAGGTTGCTTTGCACTTTAATTGGGACTTGTCTCTACAACTCTGCAACACTTACTACCCTCTGTATGATTATGGAGGTTTCTCCAGAGTTAGATGTCCAGCTCACACGGTTGGAGGGGATGTAAGTAGGAAATGTCTCACAAGCAGCATCTATCATTGGTTTAGGGTGATGGAGAAAAGCCCTGTCCTAAGGTGGCCCAGTGTTTCTGGGGTATAGCTCTAGCGAGGTGTTGGTGGTTCTCTTCCATGGTAGTACAAAAGGAACTAATTTCTGACTGGGGCCCCGGGTTAGAAGCTCCAGGATAACACACGCAGCAGGATAATTAACCTCTTCCCCAACTATATCTAACACGACAAACTGAATGTTACACAGCTCAGAATAATTTGGCAGGTAAGGAGCCTGTTCAGCTGCCGGGTATGTTGTGTTAGTGCAGCGCCTCACAAAATTTTAGTTCCAAGTATGTGTATAACAAAGATGCATCGTGCAAAACAGGGCTTGGTCCAGCTTGATCCGAGACTGAGTTCTAGCTTGGTACCATTGCCTCCCAGGCACTGAAAAAGACAGGTTCTGCACCCCTATTTGGCTCTGCATTGAATAAACTCTGCTGCTGGACAACGGTGGTGCTTAGTTGTGGTTGTTCACAAATGCCACACGGCTCGCATCAAGCTAGAAACACAGTGGGGTTTAGACTTGTGTGCCACACACTTCTGTGCATGTGTATAATCTGGTATCCTATTCTTCCTTTGCAGGCGTCACCACGGCAGCTCAGAATTTAGCCCCTCGTCCGCCTGTAACTGCCCCGGCTCCCAGAGCAGTTCCCCCTTATAAATATGCCTCAACGGTCCGCAGCCCACACCCAGCAGTACAGCCTTTGCAGGTAATACGAGGGGCTGTGTTGCAGCCAGCAATGGTAAAGTTAGACCATAGTAGCTACAGGAGCAGCTTTTACAGCTAAACTTGACTGTAAAGTGAATTTTTTTTTCTAGAAAGGCCAGATTACTTTGCTAACAGAGATGGCAGAATTTGGGAAGCTGGCTGTACTCCTCCACTCACTCAGCTCTGCTTGTGCAGCTCAAGCCAATCATCTTGTTTAGCCTGGCAGGCCCTTTATTTGCCCTTTTTCCCCCCCAGGGATGCTCTTGGGTCCTTGCCCCCAACTTTGTCTCTGGCCTCAGCTGCACCTGGTCGTCTCTTAGCCAGGCTGGATAGCACAGCCTTTCTCGAGGGATCCTTGAAGATGCAGCTAGACCCCTCTACAGAGGTCACCAGGCAGATCCCATTGTTGAACAGCAAATCTGAGTGCTGCTGTTGTCCCAGCATTACATTACCCCATCAAGCAGTCCTGTACCTCACAGCTCTAAAACGATCCATACGTAGGACGTTTACAAGCAACGTGCCTCCAAGTTCCAGGATTCCTTTTTGAGGCTTGATTGTGAACTAAGAGCACCGTGTCGGTCCTGCACTGAACCAGTCTTGTCCATAGGCCTTTCCAGCTGCTCAGGCTCTGCCACGGATTTATTTGTGTCCTTGGGGAGGAGCTATAGATTCTCTTGCTGTCGCTAAACAAAAAAACCAACCGTTCCCTTTTACACATCACTACTGAATTCTCCTATTGCTTCTTACAGGTACCTCAGCCTGCGGTACACGTCCAGGGACAGGAACCTTTAACTGCGTCTATGCTAGCTGCTGCCCCTCCCCAGGAACAGAAACAGATGCTGGGTAAGTGACTATAATGTTAGTCACTTATAATGGTTAAAAGTGCGGGGGGGTGTAACTATCAGGGTTTGAAATGATCGTTTCATTGGAACCACAGCTTCCAATTGCAGTAGCATTGGCTCCGCCTTGTTGAACTGCATTCAGCTTGTTTTCATGGAGATCTTTCCGGTGTCTTGTCTGCTCTACATGGACGTTAAAGTCCCTCTGGCAATTTTGGGCCAAAATTTTCCACAGCCTTCACTGCTGTCTACCTGGTGGCTGCCCTTCTCCCTGAGTTTGGCAGCATCCCACAGTGGTACTGTGTGCAGATACTTTGTAAAGTTTTTGAGATGAGGTGCTATAGAAATGGAACGTTAATGCCCTGGCTCCAAGCTGGTGATTTACCTTCCCTCTTTGTCATAATTGCTGCAAAGCCCCTCAGAGCACTCTACAAAGACCATCTGTTTGACCTTTGCTTTCCTAGGAGAACGTTTGTTCCCCCTGATCCAAGCTATGCACCCCAGCCTTGCAGGGAAGATCACAGGAATGCTACTAGAGATTGACAATTCAGAGCTACTGCACATGCTGGAGTCTCCAGAATCCCTCCGGTCAAAGGTAAATTCCCACGCCCTTCATGGCAGGCTTGGCTGGAGAGCGATCATGGATCTTATTTGATCATTTGTCTATCCCAGGTGGAGGAGGCTGTTGCAGTGTTGCAGGCTCACCAAGCCAAGAAAGAAGCTGCCCAGAAGGTGGGCGTGGTTGCTGCTACCTCTTAAACCAGGAAGACTGGTGAGTGCATCCCTGCTCTCCTCTTCAATCCGAAGCTTTCAGTATCAGAGTAACTAGAATATTGTTTGTAGGGAGTGCAGCCTGCCTAGAAGAGGGGTCAGGGCTCCAGCAGAATTTCAGTCCACTCCTTGCAGATCAGTGCAGTTTTGCATACAGAAATTCCTGAGGATAGAAGCTTCAGAACTTTTCTTTTAGAGATCCATTCACATTTCATCTTCAAACAGGTTTCTTGAGTTCCTGAAGTATCTCCAGCAGCTAGCGTGTCAGGGAAGGATAAAAATATACTAAAATGAGATTTGTGAAGACCATTAAATTATTAATCAATGTCAAAGAATAGAATCCATCAAAATAAGAGCAAAGTCACAAGACATCAGTCATTTTTGGGCAGGGCAAAATGGAGACATATCACACCTAAATGCCCAGGTTTATCCAAGTTGACAAGTACCTTTAATTAAAATTACCTACTGTGTTCTTGTCCATTAGCTGCTAAGTAATGCTTTCAGTTTCTCTGAATGCCCCTGTAGATGGGTGGCTTAAACTACATCTAGATTTTCACATGCCTTTCCATAGCAGCTTCCCCTCATAAATTCCCTAATGTGGATTAGTCTGGAATTACTGTGGTCCAATAAAAGATATTACCTCACCTACCTTGTGTGTCATATCCTGGGACCAACTGAGCTACAACACTGACTAGTAAGGCACTTTATATGAGGCGGTTATGACAGGGTATCACCACTTCTGGCACTAAAGATTTATAGGAAATCTTCCATTTCGGGAGGCACTGTCGCTTTAAAATGACAACAGCCAATCTGGCAATTCATTATAGTATGCAGATTAGATAGTAAATTTGCCCCTTGGGTTTTTTAATGGGTTGGTAATTTTGGATATTGGCACACTGGGCTGGATTGAGTTATGTTGCCTGTAGAGAATTTAGTATTTTCTTAACCTTTTTTTCCTCCCCCCCATAGGATGCAAAGAAGCCAAATAACCCCTCCACAGACATCAGCTCAAGATGTTTGGAGATGCCCTTTGCTGTCCTGCAGATCTCAACACCATATCACATAGCTATACCGTATTTTGTAATTTAGTCTTTAAAAATCTTGTTTAAAAAGTCAATTCCATGACACTTTAAGTTTCCAAGACCAGGATTAAGTTTGCAAGCTTTTCCTTTGTGGCCAGGACAGAGCTAATCTTTGTCTTTTCTAAGCAGGACATTGAGGATTTCTGATTGAAAGTTTTTTGTGGGTTTGGTTTTTAACTGAACAATCCAGTTTGTGAAGTCTGGAAAGCCTTTATCAATAAAGGAATAAAACCTTTCATTAAATGGGTCTTTTTCTCCCGCCTATTGTGCCAAACCACATGAATTTCTTTTACTTGTCAGAAGTAAACTGTTAAGCAATTGTCACATGATTTAAAAACTTAGTTGTGATTTAATGGCACTATTTTCTCTCTCTCTCTCTCTCTCAACATGACAATCCCTGCTATCAAGTAGCCATGATAAAATACCACTTGACATTTTGACTTCAAACTGCAGTGTTTGGGTCTGGTTGGTATTTGAAAGGCAGACCTTTAAAGAAAGCCCATTGTATTGGAAATGGTGTTGATTTCCTAGGTGGGACACAGCCCTCTGAAATGGTATTGGGAGATATTTTTCAGGTGAAGGATAGAGAAGGGGTTCTGATTACGTTCCATTTAAAAATACCAGGGCACTCTGCAAGAGTGGAAAATACCCGGCCATTCTTCACGCTGGATGACTACATACTGTGTACCTCCGTTCCTCCTGCATATTCAATAGGATATTTTATTTCACTTCCTTTTAAGGGTTGTATAGTGTCGTACTGTGCTAGTAAAACTATTCTGCACCTTCGAGGTCCTGCATTTCAGTGGCGGGAGGTTTTGATGTGTGCTATCTAAAGTGGTTTGGGGGCATTCTTTGGCATGGAAGGTATTCTATAAATGACTTAGAGGTACAGCCCAAAAAGGTAGGGTTAGTATTATCAAAGGATTTAAGAGAATCTCCCCTAAAGGAAAACCGCCAAGCTGGAAAGCACACTTCAGTTTCTCTGCAGAAGGAGGATGATGCCTGCTTCACAGGGGAGCTAAGGCTTAATACAGGGTTGCAAAGCATTTTTAGATCCTTGGAAGAACTGTGCTAGGAAAGTATAAAGGGCTTTTTTGGTTTCTAGATTTAAATGCCACCTCGATTTTCCACTTTGCCAATCTGTGTTTTTGAGAGCAGGCCAAGGTTTTGAAATATACAAGGATCCCCCTCTGAAATCTGGATTCTGGTCTATAACACTCTGTGCCTAAACCCAAGAGTAGAAGCTAGGAGAGCAGAAATGCAGTGCCCTGCATCTCTTGAGGGCAAGTCACAAAGCAGAGCATTTTGATTCTAATGATACAGACTCCTTTGTATGGGGAATTGAACAATATATTGTAACAAGATCCTGAAAAGGCTGGTAGCTCTTAAACATCAGTTACACATTGGACCTGTTCTCTTAGCTGACCACTCTAATAATTCCCTTTCTGCTTCCCAGCTGCAGTGCCACAGTTCATAACATTAAAGCTGGAAACTGGTGACTTTGCAGTATGGTGGTATGACACTTAGCACAGTAACGTACTGATTATTTGGAAATGCAGCTGTACCTTACTGAGCATCCCAGAGAGTCAGGGTAGGACCCTGTGAAACTTGGTGGGCACAGGCAGTTGACATTGGACTCCGACGCAAACACAGCTCTTGCAAGCACCTTTAAGTTCTATGATCACTGGACACCCTGCCATTCAGGATCAGGGCTCCAGTGGGGTAAGTCTTGTAGCCCCATTTACAATCTATCCTCGTCAGTTTTCATTAACTCCTACTTCGAAACCACGCGCACATAAACTGCTGAACCGACTGGCTGTAATGCTAGCTGGAGACACAGAAACGCCTCAGACGCTGCACTATGGCCATCCTGGTTGCAATAGCAACTAGTGGATACTAGGGTTGGGGGGGGGGGGGGAACTATAACTCAGAGGTTGCTTCAATAATCTTGACCACCCAATGGCATTGTAGTGGATAAGTTGAAGACATTTGTTCTGTGGAGGGCAGTTGATCATCCTGCATCACTAGGTTGTCGGTTTAATTTCCCCTCTTCCCTAGGAAAAACACTCTTCTTCCTGGGGTTATTAAGTCACACATTCTAAGGCCCAACGGCACGGCTGGGCTCATCTGCTCCACTGCACAGCGCGGGCCTGAGAACATCCCCCAAATAATTCCTAGAGCGGATCTTACAGAAACACGTCTAATCGTGATTTTAAAATGGTCAGTGGTGGAGGATCGACCATAAACCTTGGTCTGTTGTTCCAAGGGTTAATGCCTCTGTTAATAAGGGATGCCTTATTTCCACTCTGACTTTGTTTAGCTACAACTTCCAGCGATTGGATCTTATGTGTTGTACCTTCACTGCTAGACTGAAGAGCCCAGTATTCCATGTCTGTCCCCCACATAGCTCCTTACAGACTGTGATCAAGTCACACCCCTGTGTTAACCTAAGCTGCTGGGGCTCCTTGCCAGGGGCACTGCTAGGGTGACCAGATGTCCTGATTTTATAGGGACAGTCCCGATTTTTGGGTCTTTTTCTTATATAGGCTCCTATTACCCCCCACGCCCGTCCCGATTTTTCACACTTGCTGTCTGGTCACCCTAGGCGCTGCTGTGAATGAAGCCTTGTGCCTCTTACCCCTCCATGCACAAGGCTGGGTCTGGGGTCACCTATTAATCCCCCCCCGACACCCACAACGAGCTGGCCGAGCAGGCTGGTGAGTGAAACGACCAGCCTGGGGCAGCAGCGGCGCTCGCTGTTACAGGACGGGGGAGATTTCCAGCGTCTCGCACGGGCTAATTCCTGCCCCCGGAGCCGGGGAAGGCCCGTGAACGGCCCCGGCGGAGCAGCGCGGAGCCCGCCCAGCGGCTGCGGCGCCCCCGCCGCGTGTCTCGCCAGGGGCGGGCCGGGCCGGGCCGGGCTGCGGGCGGGGCGCGGGGTGCGGTTCCGGGGCAAGGGGAGGGCTTGGGGCGGGAAGATGGCTTCCACCAAGCGGGTGCTGTATGTGGGTGAGTAGCGGCGGGGCAGCCGGAGCGGGGCGGGGGCTCTCACAGCGCCCCGGGGCTGGGGGCAAAGCGCCCCACGTGGGCCCCTGGCAATCAGCTGATCCCCCGGGGAGGCCTCCGAAGAGGCGCGGTGGCTAGAGCACCCCTGTCCCCTGCCTTGCCCTCCTCCGGGGCGGGCTGGCTCCTCTCTCCCGCCTCCGCTGGCGAGTGCCGGATTCCCCGGGGGCTCGCTCCGGTGCCTTGTCCCAGCCCGGAGCCGGTGCAGGGAGCGGATTAGAGGCTGGGGAGGATCACAAACCCCGTCCGAAGTCATGGGACTGGGTTACACGTGGGGGGGGGGGATCAACTGGCGTTGAGCCTTTGAGGATCTTCACATTTTCCTGCTTGTCACGGCAGGGCTAGAAACATACTGTGCCTCATGCTTTTTAAAGCGCTCATGTTCCCAGACTCCCCGGAATCCGAGAGCTGGGGCTTTAGGGATGACACATAAGAGCAGGTGACTCAAAAAAAAAAATGGCACGAGTGGGTCCCACTAAGCTTAAATGAAAACTAAATGGCACTTTAACATAGTCACCTTCCTTTCCCTGCACCTCCCAATGTGGGACGTGTACAGCTCTCCTGCATGAACCGAATGGATGAATGCCCACTCCGGTCATAATGTTTAAACTCTGATGCCTAAACCCCTGTGGTCTGGTCTTCAGGGGGGTTCCTGAGAGCAGCTGCTCTTACTTAGGCACCATAATAAAAGAGGCCTGATTTTCATAACTCCAGACACCTGAGTTCAAACACTCTGGCCTGGCTGTATGCCACGTGTGTTTCCTGCCCCAGTAGGTTCTGTTCACAGGCTGGGATGCGTATCCAGACAACTTGGCAGCACAGATGTTACTCAACCCCTTGCCCAACTTTTTAATATCTGCTTGCTCTCCCCCGCAACCAAGTTGCAGGGCTCATATGTTCTTGCCCTCCCCTGACCTCCAAATGAATTGCTAAATTAACGTTGTCCCTTGTGCTTAACTGCATCTGCACTGATCCCTGGAACCTGTCTGCAGCAGGTGTGGAAGATTGAGACTTGGGGGTTCCACTCCATGTCCTTTGCTCACTGTCTTTGGCTCAGTACATCTGGCAGGTCTGAGAAAGGCACATGAGCAAGGACAGGCAATCTGTTGCCATTGGGAGAGCTGAAGAATCTGGTCATTGGATTAGCAATATTGGGGTTTTTTTGTGGGTGGGAGGGTTGTGTGAGTATTTGGTCCAAGCCAGATGTAGATTAGCAAGCAGCAAAGGACCAGGAATTGGTTGTGAATTCAAGTGGTTCCTGCATTCTTCATTTCTTCAAAAGGGGTTTTAAAAAGTTGGGAGGTTGGAATGGGTTCCCCCCTTCTCCTTTTAGGGCAGGGCCGGCTCCAGGTACCAGTGGAAGAAGCACGTGCCTGGGGCGGCACATGCTAAGGGGCGGCATTCTGTCCATTCTTGGGGCGGCAGAGTCTGGGCAGCTTTTTTATTATTATTATTTTATTTTTCCTTCGGCAGTTTGGGGAGGGGTTTTTTTTGTGTGTGTGCTTGGGGCAGCAAAAATGGTAGAGCCGGCCCTGTTTTAGGATCCTTATTTGCTGATGGGGAAGGTGGTGTCTCTTATACAGAAGGGATTTTCTTTCTCTGAGGCTACTGGAAGGTTTTGAAAACAGTGCAGAAGCCACTGGAGAAACTTCAGATCTTTCCCCAAACTGTGGGCCCCCATCTTGCATCGACATAGCCACATTCTTCGCGAGCTGTAGTTTACAAGCGGTCTGTAATCAGCAGCCATCCTTTCCTCTGCACTGATGCCACGTGGCGTCTATGTTTCTGCACTGGGAAGTCTTTGTGGGCAAACAGGCTGTGCAGGTAGAGAACGCTCTATGTGACTTGCAGGTGGACTTGCGGAAGAGGTGGATGAGAGAGTTCTTCATGCTGCCTTTATTCCCTTTGGAGATATCACTGATATTCAGATACCTCTGGACTATGAAACTGGTGAGTCGGTTTCTGCTTTGGTCTGTCTTGTTTCTTGCTCTGTGTGGATCTCTGTGTCAGGAATCATGTCCAAGAATTTGAGAGAAGTGTCCAGTTACCTTCTTCAGCTGCTCTGTCCTTGGGGTTTGCTGCTTCCCAAGAAACCATGGCTTGCAAGGCTCTCTTGAAGAGAGAACCCTGCATAATGGTAACTCTACATGTTTGTGCTTCTGTAACATCAAAATCTGGGGGCAGCGTTTTCCCAGTGCACCAGGCCATTGGGGTCCATAGTGCTCTGAATTTGCTGGATGTGTTGGGTAACATGCTGTCTTTGGAATGTGCAAAACTTTAGAGGCTTGAGTTTTCCAATTAACTCGACCAGTTTCAGAAGTTTCTTAGCGTCTTCTGAATCACACCAGTACAATTTAAAATCCCGACCCTCAGTAATCACCTACAAACCTGTGTCCTCTCCCTGCTTCTTAGCAACGATTCAATAGCAGTTGCAGTCAGATCTATTGTTACTAAAAGTCCATTATCTGACAACATATTCTCCAGGGCATGTGCTAGGATTCCCTGACATATTTGCACGAACCATTAAAACTAAATTACAGTTTTCAAAATAGATTAACATTGTATTTTGCAATGTCTTTTCTTTAAATCATGTTTGTTCGTTTATTTCGTAAATAACAACTTTCAGTATTTAGCAAAGAGATTTTCCTGTCATTACACGCTATTTCAGGATGAAGGTGTAAATTTAGCTCTTCTTTCTGTACAACAAATAGTTTAAATGCATTACTTGAGAATTACCTTGATGGAGATTTAGCTTTGTTAACATCAGAGCCATAAAGAACAGTTTAATGTTTCTGTACAACTTGAAGTAATTAAAAATGGGCCATTTTGTTACCCCGATGTTGCCAGTTCTTTGCACCAGCCGCTAAAAACATAAGTGTGTTTGAAACAACGTCTGAATTCTCAAATGGAGAGGCAGTAGCAGACACGTTAATTTCCCTTAGCAGCACGAGTGACTTGTTGTCAAATCTCTTGTTCTTTGGCTTTCCCGGCAGCTGTAACTGTTCGTTATCTTTCCACAGAAAAGCACCGGGGATTTGCTTTCATTGAATTTGAGTTGGCAGAGGTGAGAAAGGAGCAAATTTTAATACTGAGTTTGAAATCTCTTCTTCCGCCACCATTTTTTCACCCAGTCCTGCTCCCACTGAAGTCACTGGTAGTTTTGCAGTTGACTTAAGTGGGAATAGGATCGCACCCTTTGTTACTGACTCCTTCAAGGTTAACAGTCATGGCTGCATATGGTTCTCCCTCTGCTGGAATCACTGTCCCACTTCTGGGTCCAGTTTTGCCATCTCTGGTTTTTCTGCTTTCTTTGGATGATCCTGCAGAAACACCTCCATCTTGGAGACTCTTCGTGGTCCAAAATCTTGACCAGGGCTAACTCAGTCGGTGATGCGAGTGGTGATTTTAGCTCAGTAGATACCATGTGCTGTCACCTGTTTGTGGCCTGATGACCCTATCGCAGGCTTCAAAAAATAAAAATCAGCCCAACATGGGACCCGAAGGGTGTGCAGTTTGGAGGCATTAGCTGATTGGATCGATGGGGAGAAAACCATGACTACATCTGCCCCTATGTCTGAAAACGCTTGTGAAGGTCCATGTGAAATGTGGCAAGAAGCTACAGGCTTTGCATTGAGGAGCGCGGTTAGACAGTTGCTCCCAGCCCAGGCTATGCATTGATATGAAATCCCAGCAGCCATCTATGCACCTAGTGTGGCTTTCTTACGTGACTAGAGGAGTCATGGCTGAATTAGCAATAACTTATTTTCTTTTGCTCTTCCCTTAGGACGCTGCAGCAGCTATTGACAATATGGTATGGATTACATTCCCCTTTACTGAACGTTCTTGGGGGAAGCGTAGCCCTTTCTCTATCCCCTGTATCATTTGGCTTTGCTCTGTTCCCAGTACGATGGGACATGACAGGATGTCTCAGCATTGTCTGGAGATTTCTGTTGTATCTAATGACCCCCATCCCCTTCACCGCTGATCATAGTTCCTAGGCCAAGGAAGGGAAACATGGATCTGATACCCTCTGGAGTGGGTGGGTTTTTTTTGGTAAATCGGTTCTGAACTCTCCCCATGTAACAGCTGTCGGGAATGGACACAAGTCAGAGAAGAATCTCAAGAGCTTTTAGTCGTGGCTGCAGGTTCTTCGAGTGTAAAGGGAATTGCCAGCTAAAATGGGGGCAGTGGCTGCTTTGGCATATGCCTGGTTTGCATACCACAGACAGGCCGCTGGTGTGCCAAGGCCACTGCCTCTCATGCTTGCCGATATTATCTCCTTGTTGCCTTGTGCTCCTCCCTGTCTCCCTCTTTTTCTCTTGTCTCGGGCTTCGTAAGCTCTTTGGGGCGGGGCTGTCTTTTTGTTCTGTGTTTGTTCATCACCTAGCCCAATGTGCTCCTGGTCCATTCAAATAATCAATACTCTCAGACAGGGGGCGGGGGGGAAGGAAGTTCTGTGTTTCTCTTGACTCCCTCGGAGCCTGGCAGGGCTTTGGAGAACGCAGGAATTTCTCACCTTTTTCTCTTCCGTTCTCCTTAGAACGAATCTGAGCTTTTTGGCAGGACGATTCGTGTCAACTTGGCCAAGCCAATGCGGATTAAGGAAGGCTCTTCCAGGCCGGGTGAGTCGGTGAATGAGAGGGGGGAGAACCTTAATGTCCTGCTGTCAGTACTGCCTGGCTGTGTTGCGGTTCCGTTTGCTTGCTGCATGTCTGCCTTCTCCATCGCTTTGCTGAGGGCCTGTGTCACTCATGTTACCTGTGCACAGTAGCCATGAGGGAAGCCTGGGTGAGTTGATCCTGCTGGTCATTTTTAGAGAGGTGACTAACGGGAGGTTTTACTAGGCTGCAGCTACTGACGCAGTGAACATCATTTTCTCATTCACCTGTGTAATGGGTCTGTAATTCTCTGAGCCATGGGCTCCGTGTCCTTAGGGTTCTCCTACCGGGGACTGAGTACTCCTGCTCCTTCAAAGCTGTGTAGAATACACGGTGTTTTAAAATATATGGAGATATACCTATCTCATAGAGCTGGAAGGGACCCCGAAAGGTCATCGAGTCCAGTCCCCTGCCTTCACTAGCAGGACCAAGTACTGATTTTGCCCCAGATCCCTAAGTGGCTCCCTCAAGGATTGAACTCACAACCCTGGGTTTAGCAGGCCAATGCTCAAACCACTGAGCTATCCCTCCCCCCAATGCTGCAGAACACATGGTTTGGTTTAGACCCTGTTCTGATCCCTTCTTCTCTCTGCCCCAGTCTGGTCAGATGATGACTGGTTGAAGAAGTTTTCGGGGAAGACGCTTGAGGAGAATGCAGAGGAAGAGGGAGCAGAACCTTCCAAATCAGAGACGCAGGAGGTAAACAACAGGACTCTGGTCTCCTGCGTAGAGAAGGAAGGAATCCAGTGGTGGATTTGACGTGTTCCTTTTGCGTCGATCTAAAGGATGAGTTGAAAATGGTTACTCAAGCTAGCTTACCTCTAGCTAGATTAAAGCTAGTTTAGGTATGTCTACACGTGCTTCAATCACGCCTCCTGATTGCAGTGTTGACGTTCCCTGCGTGAGGGGGAGCAGCCACGCCCAGCAGGTGGAAAGTCACAGCCTGCTGTCCCATCTGTGCTGGGTGTCTTAAGCGATGAGCCACTGAAGGCTGAGAGCTCAGGGCTGGAGGTCTCTGTAAGAAGAACCTATGGGAACGTCACTTTGTTTCTCTTCCCTAGGGTGAGCCTCCTGCTAAGAAGTCTAGAGCCAATCCTCAGGTGTACATGGACATCAAGATTGGAAACAAGCCCGCAGGCCGACTCCAGATTCTCCTGCGCTCGGACATTGTGCCCATGACAGCGGGTGAGAGAGAGTGTGCCACTTCTCTAAGGCACTTTCTAAGACGGGGTGGCCGACCTGAGCCTGAGAAGGAGCCAGAATTTACCAGTGTACATTGCCAAAGAGCCCCAGTAATACGTCAGCAGCCCCCCATCAGCTCCCTCCCCCCCCGTTCCCAGAGCCTCCCACCCACCAGCAGTCCAGCCGATCAGCGCCTCCCCATCCCTCCCCCGATCAGCTGTTTCGTGGGGTGCAGGAGGCTCTGGGAGGAAAGGGGGGGAGCGAAGGCACGGCAGGCTCAGGGAAGGGGGCGGGAAGAGGTGGAGTGGGGATAAGGTCTGTGGCAGAGCCAGGGGTTGAACAGTGAGCACCCCCCGGCACATTGGAAAGTTGGCGCCTGTAGCTCCAGCCCCGGAGTCGGTGCCTATACAAAGAGCCGCATATTAACTTCTGGAGAGCCACATGTGGCTCTGGAGCCACAGGTTGGCCACCTCTGGTCTAAGATGAGCTTTTGCATATAGTCCCATTGCTGGCATTTTGAACTTTGATTTTGCTTTCTTTCCTCTCCTGTCCCGCGGGTCCCTCCCCCCCCCCACACACAGAGAATTTCCGCTGCTTATGCACCCACGAAAAGAGCTTTGGCTTCAAGGGAAGCAGTTTCCACCGCGTCATCCCCCAGTTCATGTGTCAGGCTGGAGATTTCACCAACCACAATGGCACCGGAGGCAAATCCATCTACGGGAAGAAGTTTGATGATGAAAACTTTATTCTGAAGCACACGGGACCAGGTAAGGCCAGATCCTGTGGGCGCGGGAGCTGGCTGGCTTAGGGGGGCCGCTCGGGCAAAGGTTGCAGATTGCTGGAACTTTTGGGGGGTAACTGAGTTCATTGTCGGTAAACGGGGCTGGAGTCTCAGCCTACGTCTACACTGCGTCGATCTACAGTCACATGTAGAGTATGGACGCTACTCGCTCCCTTCACACAGATGTAAATAGCAGCGTAGTAGAATAGAGACACGCCAGAACCTTGTGCTGTGTACCCTACACGGCTCTCTACACGCCCAAGACGTGCTTCCCATGGCTGCACGGATGGTATTTAGCGGGGTAGCGCCCCATTGACGGTCCTGTGCCAGTATCTTGCGCAGCCGCATGTAGCTACATACCACGATGTGGACGCAGCCCGCTTTTCACTGCGGCGTGTAGCTACGCATACCCTATGCGCCACTGCCAGTGGTTTGCCTTATAGAACATAGGCGCCAACTCCCAGGGAAAAAACAGTGGCTGCTCTGCACCCACTGGCAGCCAAGCTCCCCTCACCCCCTGCCCCACCTTTTCCTCCTCCCCTGAGCACGCCCCATCCCCGCTCCTCTACCTACCTCCCAGTGTTTCCCGCCAGGCCGCCGCCAAACAGCTGTTTGGCAGCGTTAGCACGCTCCGGGAGGGTGGGGTGGAGCGGGAATGTGGCATGCTCAGGGGAGAAGGTGGGAGCGGGGATTTGAGGAAGGAGTTGGAATATTGGCAGGGAGGGGACGGAGTTGGGGTGTGGACTTTGGGGAAGGGGTTGGAATGGGGTGGTGGGGCAGGGGCATGGCCTCATGGAAGGGGTGGAGTGGGGGCGGGGGTGTCGAACACCCAGGGGAAAGAAAGGAAGTTGGTGCCTACGGTATAGATGTAGCCAGAGAGTGAAGCTCTTGCAGATTGGGTACAGCCCCTCTCTTCCCACCCCCCACCCTGCCATGTTGCACCACTTGACCCGGAAAGAGTGTCTCTAGAAGTGGGAGGGGATTTCATTGTCCGTGGCCAATTCAGCCCCTTTCTTCTTAGCTGAGCTTGTCAGCAAAGGGAGACCGTGCTAACCCCGTGGGTGAGGTTTGTCCGCTGGGAAGTGACCTATGTCACCTACGTACGTCGTGAGGCCACCAACGTATTTTACGCAGGCCACCAAGCAGCTGCCTAGTAGCCGTCAGACGTTAGCAGCATTTGGTCCCAGCTGACCTAGGCCGGATTTGCACTAGTGACCCAGAAGTAAGAGTTTATGAGCAGGAGGTACAACGGGGTTGCTTGGGAGAGCAGAGGACGGGAGCTGATGACCCAAGAGGTCATTTCCAGTCCTGTGTTCCTAAGAGGCTGGATATTCGCCATTCAGCTCTCCCACTGTCCCTGAGCTTAGTCAATTTTACGCTTGTTGCACTCCGTGTCTGTTGCACTAATATGATGCTGCAGGATGGGTTGTAAACACTGTAGGGAATGTTGATTTGGATTTTTTATTTCCATTCGGGGGAGAGGGGGGAGTAATGTTCCATGGGACAGTTTCAATGGATCCTATGTTTTATAAAAATCTAAACTTGCAACCTAATTTGGCCTGACCGCGCTCCTTGTAATACGTATTGTGTTGTACGCACGGTGGGAGGGTACATGATGGTAGCGAACACTGTGTGGGGCAACGTGTAATGGGTTTATCATGAATGGGACTGATGAAGCCTGAGACAGGAGAAGAAAAGAAGCAGAGGGCAGCATTGTATTATGAACCTGAAAACATACTAGCAAACGGGCTCTGTGGCTGTCCTGTGATGACGGGGCTGCTGAAGGACTGTTTGTATTAGGCAGCCAATGTTCAGATGTGGTGATGCGCTTAACAGTGAGCGTAGAGCAGATCTATGATAAATGGCGCACCGGTCACTCGTATTTGTCAGCTGTTTGGGACAGGGACCATCCTGTTCAGCCATGAGCACGGTCGGGTCCTGCTCCATGACTGGACCTCAATACAATAATAATATTTTGTCCCCAGGGTTGTTATCAATGGCGAACTCTGGCCCAAACACCAACGGCTCCCAATTCTTCATCACTTGTGATAAAACGGACTGGCTGGACGGCAAGCATGTGGTCTTTGGAGAGGTGACGGAAGGGATGGAGGTGGTGCGGCAGATCGAGGTAGGAGCCCGGGGAGCAGACAACGGGATGTTTTCCCCAGTTGTTTCTTTGGTCTGACTTGGAGATTTGTCTTTACTTCTTGTTTCATTTTTCTGAAGGCTCAAGGCAGCAAAGATGGGAAACCCAAGGAGAAAGTGATCATTTCAGACTGTGGGGAGTATGTGTGAGCCCCTGTCTGTCAGGAGTCTGGATGGGGTGACCAGATGAGCAGTGAAGGCTGGAAGTTGTTCTGGACGGGGAAAAAAGAACTGGAGCCTGCCAAGGAGAAAAGTCACCTTGTTACTCCACAAGTCCCACTTGCCACATAGTTTCTTTAGAAACTACCATATTGGCTTGGACTGGACAGTCTGGTCAGCAGACAGCATAGGCTCATCAGTGGGTGCTTTTCCACCCGGGGAGGGCACAGGAAGCTTCCTTTAAAAAAACCGTGCAAATAGTTTGTCCAATCCGGAGTGGATCCTCTGTCCCTCCTCTGCGAGGCATCTCCAATCCTGCCGGTGTCTTCCGTAGAGAATTTTTACTTGTTTAAAATAAACCAGAGCTTTTACAAAATACCGAAAAGGTGCCCCTTATCTTGGAATTTTCACAGTGTCGTGTTGTTTAGCTCACAGATTGTGGTAACGTCTAGGGGTCAACAAAGTGCAAACAGTCACCACCTGTTTCTTACAATCTAAGAAAGTTGCTGTCATGGGAAAGGCTTGAAGAAGCAGAAGTCTGCCTTGTGTTTTATGGAGTTACGTGCGGACCCTCTGCTGTTCAGCCAGCTGCTTTGGGTCTCTGTGTTTAACAGCCTTTCTCAGACTTCACCTCCCCAGGCCTTGGTTTTTCCTTCTGTAAAATGGGGATACGGATACTGAGCTGCATTGTAAAATGCTTTGAGATCTCTGGATGAAAAGAGCTAGGCAGTGTCCTCAGTTCGTTAATCTAGTGCACAGCCCTAGCGAAGGACTGTCCTCTGCACTAAAATCCCTACCAGCATTTTGTCTAGCGTTACACTCGTGCACCCCGTTAGTGCTGATGTGGTGCAGGCGGATTGCAGTTACAAACAGCGGGACCGTTGGCATTTACAGTGATGGTGAATGGGTTTTAGGCATTGAAAGGCCCTTTGAAAAGCTTTCCCTGACACTGATGTTCGTGTTTACACTCTGCGTCTGGGTTGGTTCGTTCCCGCCAGATGGCGCCGGAGCAGCTCTCGGGAAAGGCTCGCGCATAAATGGCCCTGGGCTCTGTTTCTGTGAAAATTCTCGTCCTCTGAGAAACTGACACCCCTGATTGTGCTAAGTGAGGGAACATAACTGAGGTGTAAGTACTGGGGCCCATACGAAAGAGACGCCGCTCTGTAATTCCTGCAACAAGGTGTCTGTGTCTAAGCCCAAACGTCCTGAAGGTCTAGGCAATGTTCAAGCGTTTGCTCAAATAGCACGTAGCTGTTCATTTATGTCACAGGTCGTTATTAGCGGCTACCATTTGCATGACAGAGGAAAGGCACTTTAGTCTCGCCTTTGGTTCGGTGCGGAAATAGTAGGCCCAAGAAGTCTAAGCGCGCGCAAAGTGAAGCTAATGTCCTTAGCAGGACTAACATTTTCTGTAACCACCACTTTGTAATTCTTCATTTTTTTTTAAATGTAAACATGAAATGAAAAAGAGCCCGTCAGGTTTGTGTGAGTTGGAGATGACTTAGAATCTCTGAGGAGAGCGGAGTTAAATACGGTTTGGAATGGCAACGATATTGAATGAGAAGGTCTCTGGGCCTGAAAAAGGAGCGCCCGTTCACACTGGCAGGGGATGAATATGGGCAGAGCAGTAACTGTGGCTTTGTCTCCAATTATGGCCTAGCTTGTTTTGCCTTTAAATTCTAGATAGTTGCTTTGGTACTGTACTACTAAATACATGTGGCAGTGTCACCTACAAAACTGTCCTTAAGGACACCGCTCTGTTACAGCTTCTCAAAAGTGGGTTTTTTTATATTTGTTTGCAGTGTGGTGGTAGCTGTGTGGGTCCCAGCACAGGACTCTGTGTAGCTCAGAAGTTTGCACCTTCCATCAACAGAAGGAGGTCCAATAAAACATATTCCCTCGCCCACCATATTTTTTATAGAGACAAGGCGGGTCTGGTAGTATCTTCTATTGGACCTGTTATGCATTCATTTCGCATTTAAAATTTGCATTAATTTCTTGATTTACATATTTTAAAATGTACAGAAATGTTGATATTAGACACCATACAGGGTGTGGGGTTTTACAAATATACGGGTAGAATTCCTCCCTCCTCTCTTCATTTGCTGTGATCCTTCGGATAAAAAGTAGCTGTTAGGCAAAAGAATCTATTCTAAAAGTCAGGGTGTCTTTAGTATTGAGTGGCTGGTAGGTTAAGCTAATACCAATAATACATAGCTCTTTTAATTGGTAGATGTCAAAGCATTTTACAAAGACAGGGTTAGTATCATTATTCCTGTTTTACAGATGGAGAAACTGAGGCACAGAGAAGGGAAGTGACTTGTCTGAGGTCACCCAGCTGGCCAGTGGCAGAACTGGAAATAGAACCAGGTCTCCTGATCCATCCACTAGGAACACAACCTCGCATTCTGATGAGCAGTAACCCAAACATTTGTAGTTACAGGCTATCCGCTTTGAAAAGTTTAGGACTGAAAGACATTGTTGGTGATCATTCACTGAACCTTTATTTCACGTCCTTCAAGGACCACAGTCAGGGGGTTCCAGATGAAATGCGTTTAAGGGCTTCCTCCTTATTCCGTCTATGCCACTGCGGAGGCCCAGCAAACAAGCTGCAATGAACGTGACATGGAATATAGAAAAGAGGGGAAAGGAAAACAGGAAGTACGAGTTGTGACTCTTGCAGATCAAAACTGTAACTATGTTGAAATATTTTTTGCATTAACATTAGCTGCCATAGCATAAACTTACGGTTGCCTAATTAGGCTTAAGTGTTTTGATCTGGAAAAAAGTCACTTCTGTGTTTTCCATATTTATACTCCCATTGTCTCAATTTTTTTTCATTTGGGGTCTGATCCTGTATTCATTGAAACCAGTGCCACTGTTCACATTGACTTGACTAGATGCAGGATTAGCCTCTTACTTTTGTTTCATCACGTATGAGAGTTTGGGATCATAAGTGATTGCAGCCCAAGTTAAGTACATGTGTCACTACATGCACAAGTAGGCCTGTTGAAGTCAGTGGCACTAATCCCACGAGAAGTTACATATGCAGTTAAGTGTTAGGACTGGGAGCTTAGATGGCAGTTGTGTGGTGGCTGCATGCAGAAAAGAATACAGGTTGTTCTTTATTATTGCATTTGAAAAATCTAATTAATAGTTTTACGGAAAGTCTAAAACCAGGTTGCTGGGGAGTTGATGAAGACAGGTACAATACAGCTATTCACCCAGAAGGAAAACGTTTCTTCATAAGCCATGCATGCAATTTGCTTGTTCATTTGCAAATTCAGAAGGCTAGTAAGCATCGAGCACCTTCGTTCACCATTGTTCCTTTCCCATCTCTATCGAAGGTTGAGCCTGCTTGCTTTTTCCTAGAGCTGCTTTTGCAGTTCAAATATGTGCTAGCTACAAGAGTTTGCAGATGTTTAGTTCTCAGTTATTTTAGGAAATTGGGTTGGGGCAGCGGAGGGGAAGCCACAGCTGGTCTTGGCTGTAGACTTTCCAAGTTTCATGCTTGGAAAGTGAGCTTGGTCTGTCAACGGCTGGGTCACGTCCTCTGGAATGCATCTGTGATGTCTCATGCTATTTTTCCATGCAAGTCTCCTCTGTCTTGGGACTGGCTTTTCAGATCATCAGACAGCTGTGGGATTTCTCTACAGGTGGCTTCTCTTTGAGCTACTGGGAAGGTCACTGAACAGTCCTTGGTTTATTAGTCTCTCAAGGCTTGTCTACAGAAGGAAACTGACTAGTTATTTCAGAAAAGCTAAGCTAGTCTGTGTAACTCCCACATGTGGAACTATAGCAGAAGAGTTATTCCAAAATGGCTCTGGTGGTCACTTTCAGCTGTGTGGATTAAGGCCAGACGGGACGTTTGGATCAAGCTGGTGTGACAACCTGCCACTCCATGGGCCTTAAATTTCATCCAGTAACATGTTTGGCTAATGGTGCTAGTACTTACAGCATCCTGGAAAGTTAATCAGTCAGACAGGGGCTGCTTTCCAAAATACAAACCCTTTACTGTCTCCTAGCTGAGCTGTTATCACACTGGGCTCATGTCATGGCACCATGCTGACAGGATCAGGCAGAACAGACAACCCATCTCAGTAGAGAAGGAAGACGGAGACTATTAGACTAACGGCCAACAGAGGAATGATTGCAGCAGTTTTACATTAAAACTTTACCCTCCTCCCCTCAGTGTGCAAAAAAGGGAGTTCTTGAAAAGCTGCAGGAGGGGTGAGAGTTTGCACAGCTTCCCCTTTCTGACTTCACTAAATCACAGTACACGATCAGGGGGTTAAAATAATGTTTGTTTTTTAATCTTTTCATTTAGAATCGAGCATGATCACAAATAATTTTTCATATGAACACAATACTTTCCCTTCCCCCCCATAAATATGACCGTTCTAAGCCTACGTTGGTAACTGGTTTTTCAAAGGAAAGACGATGCAGTACTAAAAGCACCTAGCCGTTCCTCAATTGATGATTTCTTACCTCAATTCTATTGACGTACAATAATGACTCACCATTTTGTTTTAAAGCAGTTGTACGTAATCATGTTTTGTTCACTGCCCCAATCACTAGATGATCCCTTAACCAGAGTTAATTGGGTTGTTTGAGAAAAATAGGCATTTACAAAGCTTCATGCTCGAATTTTGTGGAACATAAGAATAAAGTTTTAGGATACTATGCGTTGTCCGACTGGATCGGACCCTGAGGCCAGCTAATCCAGTACGTGTCTGCAACAGGAGCGAGTACTGAGGGTTGAGATGAAAGATAATTTTAGGATTATAGGCGAGTAGACAGGAGAATAATTTGTCCCCCGACTGAGGGCTCAACCTCCTCTCTACTACTGTGCTCAAGCCCTGAAACAGGATTGTTGGTTACAATTTACTTATAATGTTTATGGCAGGACCCTGTAGCAAGGGTGTTTTCCTGCACAGGGAGAGGTGCGCTGCTGTTCTTCGGGTCAAATCATGCAGTCCTGTGGCTGTACAAGCAGGAGCATTAGAAGAGGCCCAGAGAATTCAGCATCTTTCAGAGTTCAGCAGATGGCCTGGTGAGAGGTGAGTTAGAGCAGCTGTCGACTCACAGAGGGAAGCCCCAGGGCCACGGAGCAGGCTGCTGGCTCACCCCCGCCTCAGGCACTAGGCGCCTGTGGGCCAAGTCGCAGCGGGGCTGCATGGAACCATCCATGGGCAATCCCAGCAGCAGTTACTACTGCTTGAATTAGCAGTAACGTCCTGTTCTGGTTCTGAGGGGAAAGCTGGGGCAGCCGGAGGGAATACGGATGCAACAAGCACCTAGTCTGTTGCGTCAACCCCAGGTACCTCAAACCATCCTCTGCCCGGGTGTGGAGCCCTGAGTCCATCGACCGCTCGTAGCAGAACAAGCAGGGGTTTGAGGCCCTAGAGCCAGAGCAGCAGCGCTGACAATCCCCATCGTGCTCTCCCCTTCCCCAAGAGAGGGCTTGGGTCAGCTCCGCCATGAGATGGGGGAAGCTGAGAATTGGTTTGGTGTGTTTTGTTTGTTTTTTTTTAACCCACCCCAAACCAGTCTGCTTATTTTTTGTGTCATTTGACCCTCCAGGACTCTGTAGTGTCCAAGTTCCACCAGCAGAGGGCACTAAGTCCCCAGCCGTCCCACACCTAGCCACTGCACCTCATGTAAAATATAAAACCATCACCAGAACATCTTAATGGAAACGTCAACCCACTCCTCTGTAGTTTAATGGGATCTCCATTCTCTGCCATTGGTAAACGTAATAAGCTATCCCTTCAGCCCTGGCAGAGTTAAGAAAGAAATAGCAAGTTCAAGGAGAAAAAAAAGGCAGAAACCACTGAGTGTTCAGGTAGCAAACATTTAGATTATAAAAATTATTACTGACATAATAGCCACCTAAGCATCAACACTTTGCCTGGAGTGGCTAATGCTGAACGCACTTCATAAAGGCATCCCCCTGGCTGTGCAAAGATTGATGCTGCAGTGGGGCACCTGGACAAGCCCAGCCCCTAACTCTAGGCACTTTTGAACAAAAGTTGAGATCCTCCCATGATTCTGGGAGCTGGCGCTTTAAGGAACATCGCAGCCAGCGTGAGACTTGCAATAAAAAGCAGGACAATTGGCAACACAGTCAGACGTCAGGGGGGATTGCGGGTGCTCAGCATTTGTTAAGCCCTTTGACAGATACACTGAAGAATTCTTCTCTGAACTGCTGAGGAAGGTGAATAAAAGACACCATCTCTAGGGTGTGTACTGCAGCAAGCGAACTATGTCTGCTAAACTAGCAGTTCGACCTTGGAGTGAGCTGTGATACGCTCAGTACCGTTTCCAGACCCGAGGAAGAGCTCTGTGTAGCTTGAAAGCTTGTCTCTGTCACCCACAGACAGTGGGCCAATAAATGATATTACTGCCCTCCCCCCCCCCAAGGCTCTGAAATAAGATTGGCACATTCACTTTGCATAAAAAGGAGAGCTGGCGAGCAAAGAATGCTTTTCCTGCTCCACACCTCTGCTTTCCCAGGTACAGGGGAAACAGATTTCTAGGGGGAACATTTTAGCTCAGTATGCAATTCCTGGGGCAGGAGTCAGTCCCTTCTAAGAGGCTGGCCAGCAAAGGTGGGATTATAGCACAGCCAGGCATACCCAGGGGAGCTTTAATGAGCCTAGCACAGGTAACAATAGCAGTGAAGGCACAGAATTTGTCACGCCCCGTGCTCCATTGCCACCCTTACTTCTGTGCTGCTGCTGACGGCGGCACTGCCTTCAGAGCTGGGTGGCCGGAGAGCAGTGACTGCGGGCTGGGGTGTTCATGTGGTTTGTAGAGCGGGAGGACTGTTTTTTGGTTTTTTTTTTTAAATCCTGCACCTGCCCCAATCTATTTTTATCCTGTTCCTGCTATTATGGCAGTGGGTCCTATGGGACCCCAGTTTCTTGGCCCTCCACAGAGAACCTCTTGTGCCTCCCCCAGTTTGCACATCATTGGTTTAAGCAGTACAATGCCCCCTAGTGCGGATGCAGGTAGAGCTGTTCCTATGCAGGAAGGGGAATGATATTCCCTAATTCCTATATAGCACTTTTCACCTGTAGCTCTCAAAGCACTTTACCAAAAAAAAGGGAGCATCATTATCCCCATTTTTACAAATGGGGAAACTAAGGCACAGCAGCAGACCTAAGTACTAGAACGCGGTCTCCATAGGATAAGGCAACATTAAAGGGATCCTTTCCTTACGTCTTTCGCCCCCGACACCCTCATTTATGCGTCACTTCAAATGAATTAGCCCATAGAAAACAAAATGACCTGAAGATGTCACACAATAATGGATTTCCCCCCGCCCCAAAAACAAAGGTACAATTTTAGCAGACCCCTGGGGCTTTCGGTGCGAAATAGTGTCCATGCTGCTGGGTCGTGACATTTACTAAAAACAACCATTAAGTGTTTACTTTCCAAACGTGGGGTTTATTTTATAACCGTGGCCTACCCCAACATTTTTTTCCAATTGGATGAATTTTCGAACTTTAAATGGGAGGGGAGGGTTCGTTAGCCAGCTATTTAATTGGCTGACCGTGTTTTCATTTAGAGAGCTATAAGGGCTTGTTAAAACCATAATACTTGGACTTAAGTAAGTAGCTACTGATAGATTTAGAAGCAACTCGAGTCCTGCCTTCCTTGGCCTAGTCACTTGTGCAGTCTAAACGTTCTCCAATAATAATGACTAATCCAGGAGCCAGCTAGCCACAGTTCTATAACAAAACCCAATAGGCAGAAACACAACGCGACTTAAGCAGCCCCCGATTTGCTGTCTCTAGTCTCATGAAGTATAGTAGGAGAATAAAAGTTTTGTCTTATCTACAACTAGGCGTTTGACTCTTACGGACTTCGGCACCATAGATGGGATTCAGACCTGTTAAAATAGTTCTTATTCCTCGCCAAGAAACCAGCGATCGCATTTCCTCAGGGGCTTCAGTGGCAGCCGCATGATTTCACCACCATGTTGCGGTGTTTTTTGAGGATCACGTTGTTGTTGCTGTCATAATAGAGGACAGAGGTTGCGCTGAGCTTGGTGGGAGCACAACAGGCCTTGGGAACAGCCTCAGGCTTCATCAGATGGACCTGTGGAGGCAAACAAGCTAGTGTGAGAATTTTCATTTGTGACGAGTGGCTGCTCCTTGCAGGTTCCAGGCAGGATAAGGAACTTGTAGCAGGGAGTAACAAGCTATCTCAAGGTAAACATGTGGTTTTTCGATTTAGTGAAAAGAAAAAGCTTCAAAGAGAGCAGCTCTTACCTGTAAAAAGGCTCTGATTGAATGGGTAGATTATTTTCAACTTTCGTCCAAATATTTATTCTAAACTTTTGGCAGCTCTCGCTGCAGTTTATATTGGACTCATTCTCATGGCTCCACTCCTGCAGGGCAACTCATCAGTTAAACTGAGATTTCTGTGCAGCGCCCTTGTCACGAAATATACTAACCTCAGTTAGAAAATACGCAGGTAAGAGAATGCGGCTTTAAAACGTTGTGTTTTTGTTACCCAGGAATAAAATATTTTGTTTAGATCAACTTCTAGGAGCAAGTGGAAGGTAGCCCCGCCCTGGGTCTTCGGTGTCCAAACTGAAAATTAATGTTGTGCAAAAAGTACTAAGTACACAACCTTGTCTCCCTTCTGAAAATGACACTGCCTTGACTCATTCTCCGGGTGACAAGGAATTCTTCCAGTAATTCCCCATCTAATGTAAGGCTAGTAGCTTGTAAGTCATTACCCACACACATGCACCCCTCCCTCGCTACGGACCTGCCAAATACATGCAATTCATTTATTTCAGGCCAATTCAGAATCTCCCTTTACAGAAGCTGGCGCTTTGCTGTCACGCTGCACTACTTCAAGGCAGAAAACTGGCTGGCACTGGGGCCCAGATTCTCAAAGGTGTTTAGGTGCCCAACTCCCACTGAAATCAATGGGAGTTAGGAACCTAAATACTTTTGAGAATCTTGGCTTTGATCTTTTGTACTTCTGGTTCATTTTGCCCTTTCCAGCTGATACATTTCACACACTTTCAGGGGTTTGCTATACATATTATGTTTCTGGAATTGTGGTGATTTGGGAAGATTTAAGTTTAAAGGCAAAGTGTAAGGACATCCAGAACACGAGGATCAGCCATAAATGGTTTGGTATTAGAGAACACAGGTGAAACCGTGACCCCACTGAAAACACTAGCAAAACTACCATGGACTTCACGGAGGCAAAGATTTCCCTGTGGCTTTGTACTGTGGCCTGATCCTGAGTGGGGCTTCTGGATGCTCCCCTGTATGAATATTAACAAACAATAATATTTTGTATCACAAAACTGCACTCTCAGATGAATGTAGCAGAGCAATCTGTGTACACCCCATGGAATTACATGATAAAATGAAAGTCAATGCAACTCTAAGATTGAGAAATCAATCACTCACTAGTCAGGAAATCCCAGAAGTTAAAGCATGTCCTGCCACGTGTAGTGTGCTTGGGAAAATGTTGCATTAGAAAACCTTTCAGCTGGGAATTTCCTGCCTAGAGAGCGCTTTGGTTTCAGAACTATAATGGTGCATTAAATGTCTCAACTTTTTTTTGTTAAGTGCCCATGGTGCCTCCTAATCTTGGGAAAGATGTGTACTCTCATATGTGCACATGGACAAGAGGGTTATCTCTTATTGGGCATATTCATCAAGCAGCGTTTTCAAGGTATCCTAAAGGCAGAGACTGCAAATCAAACTGTTTTCAGTCTGGCAAAGGCAACACACCTTCCTGAAAACTCGTTCCAGGTTTTCAAATATTAACTGTGTTCTAGTTAACTGTGAGGTTGGGGAGGAATTAGTCAGAATAGGCAATAGTCATTGTCACCACAGTTGGAAACTTTTAACCCCGAGAGATGATTTGTCTGAAAAATTGAGTGAAAAATGGAATTGTACCAGAAAGCATTTTGCAATGTGATAGCCGTTGCGAGTCTGCAAAGCATGTCGTGTGAAACAAAACTGGCCAATTCCATTATTTCCTGTTGATTCCTTGATCTGCCCATGTAGGCAAATCCCGAACAGATTAAAATCACTGCGTCACTCCAACCTCGTTAATAACACAGATTTTTTTTTTTTAGAAGGAGCTGAACTAGACTTCTGAATCCAAATGCCCTCCAACTTGTAGAAGGCCCAGATCCAGATCTGAATTGTGGGGACTGTCTATTTCAAACAAACAAACAAATATAACATCTCACTTGCGGGTCATGAAAAGATTCTTCTGTGTCTATCAGACCAGCCCTTGGACTGCACTTTTATCCCTCCACTGTGACCTGATTTATACACCAAGTTTCTGACAGCTACTCCAAATGTTAATGATCCTGTGAAGTCCCTGGGCCCCTGCAAGCTATTAATGCACATACACATTAATAAACTACTGACTAGTGACTGCAGGATGGCGTGATTGGTTGCATTCATGCAGGAATCCAGAGGAAAGGCACATTCTCCTTCGCAGTAAAAAGCAGAATATCCTTGTGGTGCAATCACCCAATCCTGCAAAGAGAAAGATTTTTCAATAGTTAAGCAGCAGGACTACACTCATTCATTCAGTTCTCCGACATACGCAGGAACAATCAGGCTACTCATAGTGGGGCGAGGGGAAATGTCAACAGTTAGGGTTTATTTTGATTTTTATATTGACTGGCGAGTTCCTCATTCAAGGTCATTGATGGATTTCAGGTTGTATCAGTTCGTGTTTTTCTTAGTAACGCCAATGATGTTGTTAAAGCAATTCCTGTGAAATCTCCCAGGTAAGATCAAAGTGTGGCAGAGTTCACATACTCTAAACTGGCTTGTGTTCGTGAAGGAGTGGAGGTGAGCCCCAAGGGTGGGCTACATTCCCATTTTTCCCATTTAATTTTCCTGGGTATGAATTTACTGCTAAAGAAACAAGGGGCGCGCGGTGGAATTACCAGCCATCCGAGGTCTTGAAAGCTGACATAGAGTTCATGCCTCCTGCAAACCTGTCTGCCTTCAGAGACATGAATGTCATCTAGAAAAAAAGAAGGGGGGGGAGAGAGATGAGAAAATACCTGTCACTCAAAATAGCAAACATAAAAATCTCACCGGTATTTGCTACCACCAGTATAAGGAAGACTGTTCCAAAAGAACAACAGAGTAACAGTTAAAACCCCTCAGATTAGTCATATCCTTTGTCTTTGACATAGCAGGTGACAGGAGCTGTTTCTGCAACACCCTGACCCATTGGGACCTCTGATTCAAAATCTTAGAGACTGATGCTACGTCCAGGCTCACCCTGACCCAGATTCCTCTCAATCTAGATTTAATAATTCAGATGGAGGATTGCTAGAGAAAGCACTGACGGATTCCTTGGATTCCTGCTGCAGCCAGGTGCTCCTCATTGGGACACTGGTTCTGATTCCAGGAGCGCCTGGCCAGCTTGCTGGATTCACCAGCTCCGTGGCAACAGCCAGCAGCGTGGAACCTTCAAGCTTCAAAATCCCCTGGGATCTCAGAACGTCTTTTGGCAACTCTAGCTACGCCTGACAACGAAGTCCCACTGGCTTCGAAGCCCCTCTGCTTAGCGAGAAAGTTTAAGAGTTTCTTCAGTTTTTAGACTCGTTCCACTTCTCACAGACAGTGGTGCGTGCGTGGGGGGTCTCTTGACATAATCTGAGCTCACTACCTAGCTGAGTTCCTAGATTGCCCCCCTCCCCGACTCACATCTCCACCCTACATTTCTGCATTTTTCAAACCTACATGCTTGCCCAGAAAGCCTGGAGAAGCTACAACCCCTAGGAACATTGGCTCCCTTGAAGAATGGGGCCAGAAAACATTATCCCAGACTCTTTGGGTCACCAAAAGAAGTGAAGGCTTCCGATTAGTTCTAGATGTATCACTCTTAGATCAAGAAACAGCGATTCAGCATGGAAAAAATCTAACCTTAATCATTCAGGAATGGGCCCCAAATGACTCCCTAATCCCAGAGAGACTTTGAAAGAAGCATATCTTCATGTTCCTAACCATCATCTCTACTGATGCTTGGCCACGCGTCAAAAACATCTCAGGTTCATTGGGATGCCTTTCAGGCTCTCCTCCGCTCTAAGGATGGTTTTGAAGCTGATGCTAATATTAATAGCATACTTAAAGGATTCAGTATTCAGATATACCACTACCTAGAAAGTCTAATAAAGTCCTTTCCTTCAGGAAGCCATTGCGGACAGTACAATTTCTCTGTTGTTTGGCTTCATAATCCACTTAACGGTTCCTATTCTAAAAAAAAAGCTCTCTCAAAACCTCGTTCATCTGGAACTCACTTGAGGACACATCAGAGCCATGTGTTTCAAGCAGAAGAGAAATTCCTGAAGGAGGGAGGGGCTAACAAAATATACCATGGTTAGCGCAGCGGAGGAAAATGGTATTTTAGATAAAGATCATTTTCTTGACTGTAAATACAGCCTTTGTGCTACCTCTAGCTAGCTGGGTCTCTAACCCAAAGCTCTTACCAAAAATCCCTGGAAGCTTGTTTGGATGCGGTAAGTCGTTCGTTTTCTTGGGCTGCCTCTTCTTTAGCTGCTTGACGGCTCGAGTAACTCGGACCGGATTTTGGCTTGCCCGGAAAAAAGTGACCATGAAAGGTTGCTTGGAGCGTGGCCCGCGCCGACCCAGCAGTCCTGCTGAGCCCGGATCGATGCTCTGCCCTACGATGGGCCGAAAACACAAGTTTGTTCTACCACATATGCAAATTAGGCTGTAAAACTAAGCTCTTTAGTCAAAGGGGGAGAAAAATAACGCAGATGAACATTTAAATTACAAAAAAAAAATCTATAAAAACAAACCCCAATAAAGTCCCAGGATTTTTTTAGTGTAACATCTCCCGTCACCTTCACCAGTCACTGCATTCTATTACTTCCACTCAGCCAGCCACCTTTCCTCCCTCCCCTCTGTGTGTTCAGAATCCAGATTTCGGCATCAAGAGACAAGAGTACGCAGGGCTGCCAGAGCAACTATACCTCTGGCTCTACCATAGACTGGAAGTGCGACCTGCCTCCATACAACGTATTAAAGAGACTTGACCCGTCATTGTCCAATCAGAGGACACGCTTTGTGAGCTAAATTGCTCTGCTCGGAAGACCAGACAAACGAGAGTAATAATTCGAATCCAGGATCAAAAGAGAGAAGCAATAATCGTGGGGAGGGTGAAACGGGGTAGAAAAGACAAGGAAATGAGCGATCCAAAGGAAATCCAAACAGCTGCAAGTTCCTCGAATTATTGCAAGTTTTTCAGTCTTTTCTAAGGAAGATAACACTCTCCTCCGAGCTCTTCAAAGTTTCCCTGGTCCAGAATTTCACCATTACAGTTTTGGATGCTCTCCATAGGGCAAGTGAAGCAAAATGGCAGCGCTACATTCAGGGCTAGGACTCCCTCCCACTTTGCATTCATAGAGCCTGGGAGCAGAACAGGTGCTGGCTTCCAAACACGAACATAGGTCAGAGGCGAAGTCTTAGTGGCTCCTAAGTCACTTTTGAAAAATGGGAGTTGGGCTCCTAACTCACTTAGGCACTTGTGGAAAAAATCTCACCCCAGGACACGAGACCCTCTGCAAAGGAGGATGGTCTCACGTGTCGGGATCCAGCTTTGGACAAGATGGCACAAGAGAGGTTTCCAAAGGGTTATTGACTTCATTGCAACGTGATGGAATTGAAGCAGGTGCTTTGTTGAATGAGACGACCTGCCAAAGCATCAGCAGTCTGAGGAAGACCTGGGGGGGAAGCATTTTCCTCCCTAAACTTCTGATCAGTTGGAAAGAGGATTTTCGAGGTTTTTCCATTGCACATTAAATGCAAATTGGCCCAACCATTGGTCACCAACTTCAAAGGATGGGGAACCTATCCGAGCCCTCATTCAGGAGGACTCATCTGGGCTTCTGTCAATGCAATGAAAATAAAATCAGGTACTGAGAGCAATTCAGCTAGCGCCGTTACCGCTATACCTCTACCGCTAACCAACTTAATGGACCAGCTCACGAGTGACTGGCAATGTGATCACAGTCTCCGACGGCAACTGGCGGCACAAAGGGAATCCTCTATGTTTTAAGAGGCCATGTTCTTGGTTGGTAGGCAAAGACTTTCCTTAAACTAAGAGCTATGCATATAAAATAACGCAGGAACACACAGGCTGAGCAGAAGGGCCATCTGCAAAGGGGAAAGGTAATTTACACAGTTCAGCATTGCGGTGATCAATCTTTACTGTCAGGCCATCCTCAGAACAGCACAGCTCCAAACCAAACGTCGCAGGAAAAGCACCTCACAGTACGAGCAGTCGCTGCAGTCTCTCAGCTGGTTGAATCCCTAGACCCAGATCCTCAAGGGCACCTAGCTCCTATTGATTTGAATGCTGAATCTCTCTGAGGATCTGGGCCTGATGTCTGACATCCATACTGCTGCTAGCGTGGGCAGTTAGAAGAGAGAAAAATCCTGTGATGCAAATTGTTTCAGGCTGACTGAAAAAAACAAACCAACCAACCAGGGGCCAGATTCTCAGCTGGCGTAAACTGGCATAGTTCCACTGAAGTCACCAGTTTACACCAGCTGTGGTTCTGGCCCTTGCTGTTTAGAACTAGTGTTGATTTATCCACCCACCCACGCTGGGCAGTTTCCAGACAGAGAGGACACATTTACTCAAGGTTTTGTGCACCACCACAAACCAAAATAGCCTGATCTTAGCAGCATGCTTATTGAAAGGGAAATATTGTGGAGAGCGGGGACCAACAAGAGCAATTACATTTTCCTAGCCTGAAGGACGATCTCTGAAGTACACCCTTTGAGGTAGCACTTGGAATGGATTTCATCCATGGGTGAAATTAGGAAAGGTTAATCCAGCGAAACACACGTGAGTATCCCTTCAGGCAAGGATTACATTAAACTTATCCTATTAGAATACCCTACACTAGGAAGTGCATTAACATTTTAAGGCATTGATGCGAGCTCTATATTGGATATTCTCCTTAAACACCAAGAGGCATCACACCAAGATCCAGCTAGATTTTTAAAAGCAGCAGGAATTTTAAATCCTTCCAGTGCTTGAGTTAGCCTTACCGTCATCGGTCTCCACATAAAGTCGCAGGCCCAGGTTGTGTTTACGGTTTACTAACCAGTGGTTGCTGGCAGCTGTGACATCAAAAACCAACCAGCCTTCAGCTCCGGCCTGGAGCTCCTGAAGATCTAATAGGAACAAGTCAGATTCCCTACAGAAACGGAAAAAATAGATAAGCAAAATCAACTGAACGTAGATAACACGACCTGCTTAAATTGTCTGCTCTTCGGGGCAGGGTCTGTCTTTTTGTTGTGTGTCTGTGCAGCGCCGAGGACACACGGGTTCTGAACTGTGGCTACGACTTCTAGCGGCTCCTGCAGTACTAATAATTATTCTCCCCAATGACAGGTTTCAGAGTAGCAGCCGTGTTCGTCTGTATCCGCAAAAAGAACAGGAGTACTTGTGGCACCTTAGAGACTAACAAATTTATTTGAGCATAAGCTTTCGTGGGCCCACTTCTTCGGATTCTCCCCAATGTCCAAGATTGGCCCATATGGGACAGGTATACCGCTACCTATTAAATTACTGCGACCTATTGAAATACATGGGAATGATTTCCCCACAGATGAAAAAACAGAATCAGAAATTCTCATGTCCCAGTTGTTCTCCGGCTTGCACATAACTGAACATTGTGAAGCGAAAAAGCAGATCGACAGTTTCGGCTAATAAGAACCCAGATTTGTGTCTAGCTCTCTATAAGAAAAACCATTTTTTCTGTTTCCAGCTCAAAGGCACCGGTCGCTTTCACTGCACCTGTTGGAATACTCCTTCATGATCTCGTAGATGCTGATGTGAAGAGTTTTGTTGACATCACGAGTGAAACTTCGCAGCTTATACATTCGGAACTCGGCAGCTGTTACAGATTCTCCAGTTGGAATCTGGGTCAGGTCAAATCGAAATTCCTTCCAGTAAGGCTTCTGGTAGAAGATGTCTCTGTCATGTTCAACTGGAAAATAAAGGATTGGGGAAAATGAGGATACAAATGATACCCCAACCATTTATCAATCTTACCAGCAGAGCATTGTTACACCCCAATCTGATGAGAACTGGGTTTTAATAGGATCCTCTAGAATTCATTTACCTTGCATTCAGTGACAAAAATCTCCCTAATACCTTGCTTTTTTAGCATTCTGTATGAAATGGCTCATGAAGGGTACTTGTTTTTAACTTATTCTTAGGGCTCCGTGTCTGTCATGGAGATCGCAGAAGTCACGGATTCCCAAGCAGCTGGTGCCACTGGCCCTGCTCCCCTCCCCCCCCCAGCAGCGGCCCCCCCGAGCCCCCCCCCCCCCCCCCCCCCAGCCCCGGCCCCCCCAGCCCCCCCCCCCCCAAACACACAGCAACAGACCCCCCCAGGGCGCACCCCGCACAGCAGCGGTCCTCGGGGTGGCTGGAGCAGACGCTGCTCCAGCGGATCCCAGCAGCTGGTGCCCCTGACCCCAGCCCCCCGGTGCGCCCCTCCTCCTGCAGCAGCAGCCACCCCAAGATTTAGTCACAGGTATTTTTAGTAAAAGTCATGGACAGGTCACGGGCTATAAATTGGGGAGAATGATGCCAACTTCTTTGGGAAAGTGCTTTGAGATCTACAGATGAAAAGCACTAAGAAGATCTAGGGGTAAAAGTTTTATTTGGGGATTTTAAATTTAGCCAGGAGGAGGCAGTTTCGTCACATCAGAGGGGTGAAATATTGGAACGGCCTTCCGAGGGAAACGGTGGGGGCGAGGGACCTGTCTGGTTTTAAGATTAAGTTAGATAAGTTTATGGAGGGAATGGTTTAATGGAAATACATATTAGCCAAGGAATACCAAGCAATGGCAGGTAAATAGTATAATGGCTAACAAGGGTCAGGCTGGTGACTCTTGCCTACATGCTCGGGGTTTTACTGATCGCCATATTTGGGGTCGGGAAGAAATTTTCCTCCAGGGTAGATTGGCTGAGGCCCTGGAGGTTTTTCGCCTTCCTCCGCAGCATGGGGCAGGGATCGCTAGCAGGAGGGTTCTCTGCCAATCAGGGCCGGCTTTAGCAAAAGCGGGGCCCGATTCCTGGGGGCGGGGCTTGCTGCAGCAGCTGAACGCTAACAAACCCCAGACCAGTGTGGGATGTTTGTTTCTCCTGATGTTCAGCTTTCACTGAGTTGTTGTTTAGACTCTGGGGATCTACAGAGCCCCCTTCTGCTGATCCTGAATGCTAACTGGCTCCCAGCCCAAAGCACAGAGAATCCGGCAGAAGACATACTGCTCCCAGCTGGCAGGCACGGGCACTAACATGTGGCCATTGTAATATCAGAGGTAACCAAGCACCCTTCCTCTATAGCTGATATGCATGCTGTAATTCTGTTGGCTGCAACAAGTCGGACAGGTGAGTGAAGCTGGACTTGTGTCAAGAATTCTCATTGAGAGAGGACGTGGCCCAGCTGTCCTTCCTCTGTGGCCACATGCTAGCTCAGGTATCACTGCTTGCATGCCTCCCCCATGGCACTACTGCCTTGGAGGCACTGCCCACCTAGGCGGCACCATCAGGGAAACTGAGGCAGGAGTAGCCATTAAGCCCTGGGGACATTGGGACTGGGCTCCTTCCTCCCCACTCACTTCAAGTAGCACCAGTCTCCCTAACACAGCCCCCTTCTCCAAACACACCCTTTCCCCCCACCCCAGACCCATGCACATGCTGTTTCCCCTTGCCCTCCCAAATCTCCACTTTCTCCCCCTCAACCATAATATTTCTACTCATCCATTTGTCCTCTTCAAACACAACTCCCCCCCATCTCCCGGCTCTTTACTGAGGCCATGAGCAAAAGACTTTTAAAAAAAAATGCATGGTTAAAAATCAATGTAATCTAATCCGGGACCACAAACTCAAAATGCATGAGTCCTAACTGTCTGCTTATTGGATGGCTTCACTATGGGGCAGAGTTAAGGTTGCTAGGGTACCTTAACATCGTCAGATTTCTGTTAATTTTAACCCGAACTCTAACTTCCTGGGTTTGTAATGCCTGTTCGTGGAATAACTGCAACATCCCTGTAATGTTATTTATCCTCATGCTACTGATATGTCTCTCAACCTTAACTCCATCTTAACACAGTATTTTGCCTGGTTACGTCTGAGAGATGTGCCTATTTAAAAAGGCCATGCGTTCTCATGGCAGGAATGGTTTCCTAAAAGGACTGTTACACTCTTAAGGTGACCAGAGGGCAAGTGTAAAAAATTGGGATGAGGGTGAGGGGGTAATAGGTGGCTATATAAGAAAAAGCCCCCCAAATCGGGACTGTCCCTATAAAATCAGGACATCTGGTCACCCTATACACTCTTGAGAGTCTAAGCTGTATTTAAAAGGTCAAATATTGCAAAGGTGGAAACACACACACAATTTGTTTTAAAAGTTCTCTTCAGAGTAAGAGATTATTTAAAATAAATTCTTATTAATTAAAAATTATTAGATTTGGGGACCATTAAAAAGGAAGTCTTAAAGCTCTTTCAGCCATTCTCCCTCCGACAGAATTTGAGTCCACAAACTATTTGCAACACATCTGCACCATCTACTGGATACTACAGGAATGCAACTCCGAAATCCAGACTGAGGCTAGTACATGATCACCAGATGTATGGCTTGTAGCCGGTGAAATATGGATCACCTAAACCCTTGGGATTTAGGCATAAAAGCCAAATGGCCACATGGTCTCTCTCTCTCTCTCTTTGATTTGTTCACTTTCCTGTATAAATAAAACACCCTGGAAGAAAGAGGTTGAAGACACTAACTCTGGAACCTGCTGTATGCCCGGCTGCAAAACTAAAACAATTGAATTCTTGCTCTCCTCCTCTCTGGACATCAAGCAGCAAAGTGCAGAGCAACCAATCCTGAACTTGCTCCAGCAAGTTACAAAGGCATCAAAAGGACCCTAGTAAAACCACAGCAGATTATTCATCGATTAACGCATTCCACAGCCAGACAGGACCATTGTCATTATTCAGTCTGCCTTCCTGCCCAACACAAGCCACAGAACTTCCTCCAAATAATTCCAGTTTGAACTAGAGCATCCAATCTCAATTTCAAAATTGCCCATGATGGAGAATCCACCACGATCCTTGGTCAGTTGTTCCAATGGTTAATTACTCTCACTGTTAAACATGTCCACCTTATTTCCAGTCTGAATGTGTCTAGTGCCAACATCCAGGCATTGGATATTGTTATACATTTTTCTGCTATATTGAAGAGCCCAACATCAAAATATTTGTTCCCCCTGTAGGTGCTTATAGACTGTGATCAAGCCACCCCTGAACCATCTCTTTGTGAAGCTAAATAAATTGAGCTCTTTGTGTTTATCATTGTAAGGCAGGTTTTCTAATCCTTGAATCATTCTCGTGGATCTTCTTTGGACCCTCTCCAATTTATCAACCCCCTTCTTGAACTGTGAACACCAGTAGAAATCCTAAAACAAGCAAGTGAGCAGTACCCTCCCTTCAAACCGGCCACAGGACAACCTGGAATCAATGAGGTTATTGGTGAGTTTTTGTTCACTTTAGTTAATTAATTGGATCATTAAATTGTTAAATTAATAAGATTTGGGTCAGCCAGAGCCTGATCTCAGACTGAGGCGCTTGGTGCTACTGTAATAAAATAATAAGAATAATGATAATCAAACATTGACCCATATCCTCCTGTGAGCCCTGATAAACCTGGCAAAGAGCAGAAAGAAGAAATCCTGTTTAAACAAATGATTTGATTTGATTTTTCACTAGAAGGTCTTGCATAGGACTGAGAACAACAGTCTCTTCCTTCTATTTTATGAAATGTGCGTGGGAACGTCTATATGTTTTTGAACCCAAGTTCTTTTGGGAGCACATATGGGAAGCCACATGGGAGTTGAAAGTGGCCTGTTTCCCAGCCAGTCAGCTGGGCTTTCAGTTTAATATTCATGTGAGAAATTCTATCAATGCTCAGCTGAGTGATTCATGAGACACGGTGGGTGAGGGAATATCTTTTATTGGACCAACTTCTGTTCTACAGGTTACCTGCAGAAGAGTGCTCATCTCTCTCACCAACAGAGGTTGGTCCTGGAAAAGCTATTACCTCCCCAGCCTTGTCTCTCTAAGATCCTGGGACCAACAAAGCTACACCACCACTGCATACAACATCAAACCGATATGTTTTCATTTGCTTTTATTATTGCCACACAACAATTTGGAAAAATCAAAGAAAAAACCTGATCGGTTCGTCCTTTTCTCCCCCAGCTGTATAACTTGTTTAGGCCCGGTTGACATTTTCCCATTAAAACTGCTTTTAGACAGAGAATTATGTTTTTGGCACAATGAACATTTTCACAGAAAGCATCTGCTTTCGGTGGAAATGCAGCATTTTGTTGAAAAACCAAAGACTTCCTGGTGTTTTGAGGGAAAGTCAAAAGTTTCCACACACACACACAAATCTGATCAGCTCTAACCTTAGCATTTACGCTATCGGATATAAAGATTCTCTTTTAACGGTGGGTTAGAAATACCATTGTCTGTAATGAAAGGACAGAATTAAATGATTAAAAACCAAAAAAGTCCTATTTCTGAAATACAAGTAACTTCTTACACAAACCCAGTGTTAAAATAGTGAGCAGTTCTTCTTGAAGTCAGCCAAAAAGGGGTATTAAAATGAATTCTTTATAAAAATCAAATAATAATAATACATTAAGCAAATTAGTATTAAAACCAAAAACTATTAAATCAATCTAGTTTGCAGATTTCATTTTAAAATCTAGCTGGCATCCCAATATATTATTAATTTAGAAACCATTCTCACCTACACATCCACGCAACTGTAAACAACTTAAAAACACATCTCTCCAAGTCACTTCTAATTAACAAAACGTTTAAATGGAAAGTTCTAGAGCCATTAATATTTATTCAGTTTCAGTAATGAATAAATATGCTTAAGGGTTAGATGGTTTTGAAAATTTTACCCTAAGTGATCTAAGATCCTAAGTCCCATTTTCAAAAATTATTTAGGCACTTAGAATTCTAAAGTCTAGCAAAGTCAACATGCGGTCTTTACTTACTTAGCTGGTTTTGAAAATTTTATCCATAATCTTCATACCAGGCACTTAAATGCATGGTATCTCATTTATACATTTGACATTGTTAGCAGGGAATATAAATATAACACAAGCAACTAACTATTGCCAAAATGTACAAATGCTTATATATACAAATGCTAGCAGTCTAAATATTAAGATGGGTGGACTAGAGTGCCTGGCATCCTGGCAACTTGGTGGAATGAGGATAATCAATGGGTCATGGTAATACCAGGATACAAAATATATAGGAATGACAGAGTAGATTGTGCGGGTGGGGAAGTGGCACTGTGTATGAAAGAAAGCATAGAGTCAAATAAAGTAAGCATCTTAAATGAATCAAACTACCCTAGAATCTCTATGGATATTAATTTCACGCTTGACCAATGAGACTATTGCAGTAAGAATATACTAACCACCGCCAGACTAGGATGGTGACAGTGATTGTGAAATCCTCAGAGGGGTTAGAGAGGCTACAAAGGAAGAAAATGCAATAATAATGAGGGATTTCAACTATCTCGTCTCAAGAAAAGATGAGACATAAAATTTCTAGACACCATCAATGACTGTCCTGGAACCCACAAGGGGAGAGGAAATTCTTAATTTATTCCTAAGTGGAGCACAGGATCTGGTCCAAGAGGTGAATATAGATGGACCACCAGGTAATAGCAACCGTAATGTAATTACATTTAACAACCTTGTGGGGGGAAACGTGCCAAAGAAACCCACCATGGTAGCATTTAACTTCAAAAAGGGGAACTGCACAAAAACGAAGTTAGTTAGTTAAATGGAAATTAAAAGGAACAGTCATGAGGGTGAAATGCCTGCAAACTGCATGGAGACTATTTAAAAACACCATAATAGAGGCTCAAACTAAATGTATACCCCAATTAAAAAAAAACAGTAAGAGGACCAAAGAAAGGGCACCACGGCTAACCAGCAGAGTAATGGAGGCAGTTACAGGCAAAAAGGCATCTTTTAAAAATTGGAAGTTAAATCCTAGTGAGAAAAATAGAAAGGAGCATAAACTCTGCCAAGTCAAGTGTAAAAGTATAACTAGGCGGGGTAGGCCAAGAAAGAATCACAAGACCAACTAGCTAAAGACACAAAAACTAATAGCAATATTTTTAAAGTACATCAGAAGCAGGAAGCCTGCCAAACACCCACTGGGGCCACTCGACTACTGAGGTGCTAAAGGAGCACTCAAGGAAGACAAGGCCATTGCAGAGAAGCTAAATGCAGTGAAGACCAATGGAAAGAATTCAGATGATGTGGGGGAGATTCCCACAGCTGAATCAGTCTTTTTAGGTGACAAATCTCTATTGACACCTCAATCTGGGACAATTCCTCAGGAGGTTTTGGAATAAATTGATAAATTAAACAGCAATATGTTTACACAGATGGTATTCACCCAAGAGTTCTGAAGGAACTCAAATACAAAATTGCAGAACTGTGGTATGTAACCTATCACTTAAATCAGCCTCTCCGTCAGATGACTGGAGGGTAGCTAATGTAGCACCAATATTTTTGAGGGGGGGGGGTGCGGGAGGGGGGAGATTAAAAAATAAAAAGCCTCCAGAAGTAATCCTGGTAATAACAAGCTGGTAAGCCTAACCTCAGTACCAGGCAAACTGGTGAAATGATAGTAAATAACAGAATGATCAGACACATAAATAAACACAATATATTGGGGGAAGAGTCAAAATGGCTTTTGTAAAGGGAAATCATACCTCACCAATCTATTAGAATTCTCTGAGTGTATTAACAAGCATGTGGACAAGGGTGATCCGGTGGAACTAGTGTACTTGGATTTTCAGAAAGCCTTTGACAAGATCTCTTACCTAAGGCTCTGAAGCAAAGTAAGGAGTCATGGGATAAGAGGGAAGGTCCTCTCATGGATGAGTAACTGGGTAAAAGATAGGAGGCAAAGTGTAGGAATAAATAGTCAGTTTTCACAATGGGAAGAAATAGCGGGGTCCCCCAAGGATCTATACTGGGACCTGTGCTGTTCATCATACTCATAAATGATCTGGAAAAATGGGTGAACAGTGAGGTGGCAAAACTTGCAGATGACACCAAATTACTGAAAATAGTTAATTCCAAAACTGACTGTGAGGAGTTGCAAAGGGATTGCATATAAGTGGGCAACAAAATAGCCGATGAAATTCAATGTGTAATAAGGGCAAAGTAACGCACACTGGAAAAAAATAACCCTAACTATACATACAAAATGATGGAGTCTAAATTCGCCGATACCACTCAGGGAAGCGATTGTAGTGGCATCACGGCTAGGTCTCTGAAAACATCTGTTCAATGTACAACAGTCAAAAAAGCGAACAGAGTGTTAAAGACCATTAGAAAAGGGACAGATAACAAAACAGACGATATCACAATGCCACTATATAAATCCCTGGTACGCCCACACCTTGAATACCGCTGTTGCCCCCTCTCAAAAAAGATCTATTACAATTGGAAAAGGTACAGCGAAGGGTATGAAACAGCTTCCATATGAGGAGAGATTAAAAAGACTGGGACTGTTCATCTTAGAGAAGAAACGACTAAGGGGGGCTATGAAATCCTGAATGGTGTGGAGAAAGTAAATGTTATTTACCCCTTTGTGTAAGAACTAGGGGTCGCCCAATGAAATTAATAGGCAGCAGGTTTAAAACAAACAGAAGGGAATACTTCTTCATACAACGCACCGTCAACCTGTGGAACTCATTGCCAGGGGATGTTGTGAAGGTCAAAAGTATAACGGGATTCCAAAAAAGAATTAGGTAAGTTCCTAGAGGGTCGTTTCATTGATTGTTAGCCACAAAAGTCAGGGACACAACCCCATGCTCTGGGTGTCCCTAAATCTTCAACTGTCAGAAGCTGGAAATGGATGACAGGGGAAGGATCACTAAATAATTGCCCTGTTCTGTTCATTCCCGCTGAACCATCTGGCAATGGCCACTGTCGGAAGACAGGATACTGGGCTAGATGGACCATTGGTCTGACCCAGTATGGCCCTTCTTACGTTCTTAATATAAAACAGTGGGAAAATCTGCGAAGAGAATGTCAAAAGAATGTTTATATAAGGGGCGTGAACAGCAAAATGCACTTCTCCAAAACGAAACACTAAGATTTTAATTATCCATCCATGTGTCTTTAAAAAATGTTCCCTCCAGCTACTGGGCTCACCACAAGCTACATTTTATAAAAAGCATCAGGCAAGGCCAGCCTGGGGCGGATGCGGAGAGCACTTCCTGTTCTCGTGGTGTGGGCCTGGCACCGAGGGATGGACAGCTGTGCTGTGGAAGGATGTTACAGAATACATTTGGTGAGGAGAAACCTGCATTTTGATCTCGCCATAGAAAAAAACAAAAAAATCACCACCACGCGAACATCTGCACACTTGCGCCAAAGCCACCGGATTAATTTTAATTTTTTTTAAACCCATCCATAGCCATGACAAGTAGAGTCATGACTTGTCAAGGAGGAGTTCTGCATACAATGCTTAGCGATGCTTTTTTGGCAGAGAACAAGGATGGAGTATTGCAAGTCCTGGATCTCAAACAATGTAGTTTTCATGCCCTGAGTTATACCAAAATTTCTCCTAGGTGAGGACTTGATATATACCATTGCTCTGAAGAAATCTATACACAGGAAATCTGCCATGTGCTAGGTGGAGACAAGAGCTAGAATACACAAAATGAGACAGAAACCGACATGTATACATACACAGAGTACATAGAAATCAATGAGAGATCTGATCATCTGATTGAATTTCTATCGAGAAAGTTACATTGGACAGCAGCAAGATTTCTATCTTTCCTCCTCTCAGCTGTGGTTATTTATGGACGCGGTGCTATGGAATACTGTTACTTTCCTAGTTCTCCAATACAGAAATGACAGACAAGAGATACAGGAACAGCATCAGCAACTTGCTAATAAAATCCATACTAACGACTTCGAAAACTATAAACAACTGCAATTAGAGGTTTTCCCAGAATACTTGAAATTTGTCATCTATCTGATGTATAAACATGCATTCGGGGAAGGGCAATAGGAATTCTTGTGGCAAAAATCAAGGAGGTCTGGGCGGGAACATCACAAGGAGATGCTAAATGTGAAAATTCTTCTGGGTGTTTTTCAGTGCTGTAATTATTCCAAAGTTGGTTTTGTTTAGTGCATTTCAGTGGATCGGGTGAGTTCTAAAGCAGAAGGCTTGCGGGGGGCTGACCTAGGAATCCTCAGCGTAATCTCAGTTGCAGTTGATGTCTTATCGTTTGTATATAGTGTGGCACAAAGCTGTGGAAACTGTCTTCAATGGGACCAGACTTAGAATCATAGAATATCAGGGTTGGAAGGGATCTCAGGAGGTCATCTAGTCCAACTCCCTGCTTAAAGCAGGGCCAATCCCCAGACAGATTTTTTGCCCCAGATCCCTAAATGGCCCCCTTAAGGATTGAACTCACAACCCTGGGTTTAGCAGGCCAATGCTCAAACCACTGAGCTAACCCTCCCCCCACAGTCCCTGCCTTAGTTCACGCAGAAGAAGAGCTCTGTATAAGCTCGAAAGCTTGTCTCTCTCACCAACAGAAGTTGGTCCAATAAAAGATATTCCCTCCCTCCCACACCTTGTCCTTCTTAGTTCCTGCAGGGCATAAGCAATAGAAGGACATTATGAAGTGTGGTCTAGGGAGTATGGGGCACGTCCTGACCTGGAAACATCATCTATGCACAGCCAGCTGCAGAGGTTATTCCTACTTTAGTAGATTGCATTTGGGGCTGGTGTGGAGACCTATGCTGACCACGAAAAGCAGAGTGTCCCCATTTGAGGGGTGGTTATAGAGATCACACCACACTTTTCAGAATGTGTCTCGTGTCCGAGGCTCAACTCTCTTGCTGATTTCTAGCTGCGTGTGTGAGAGCGTTCGTGGCTGTGTGGGTGGGAGCTCAGAGATTTTCAAATCCCCTGGGAACTGGCGATCCAAAGCTTTTAGGCTGCATTAAAAAACAAACAAACCTCAGTCCGAATCAGTCAGTGTGCATGTAAATGTGTGTGTAAACGTGATGGGATTATTAATTTTAAAGCACTGTGGGCAGACAAGGACTGATGCAGTGATGTGTCTGCTAGGGTGAATCGGGAATAGGGTCGTTTTTGTTAAATGGATGTCAAGCGCCATTTTCCTGACTATTTAAAGCTCCGTGGTTCAAAATTCTGCTTGGCTCCTTCCATCACTGGCTTCATCGTTACATATTCACCAAACATTTAATCCATCTGCCCAACTGCCACTCATCCCCCTGAGTGAAATAGGACAGAACAGCTGTGTTTGTACAGCACCTAGCACACGGGAGCTCTAGTCAAGGACCCCCAAAACGCTACAGTGACACACATAAATAATAATGACGTGTTCCAGTCTTCCCTCTTCTTAGGAGATTTTTAAACCTCATCACCTCTTTTCCTCTCCTTGTTCTGTCTCTAATTCCCCCGACTGAAATCTAATGAAGGGGTTCCAATAAAAGAAGGACAGCCAACCTCCCCTGTGTTGCTTTCATCGGGCGTCCTCCTGCCCAAGAACAGGCCCTCACTGAGCATGTGCTCACTCACAGACAGGCGCAATTCACACAGATGGTCTCTAGGTACCTTTTATGTTTATTTGCTGTAAAACTTAAAATAATGCTCCAAAAGACCATGATTGGTTCCTCCCGGGGGGAATCTGCGTGTGTAATGAGTATACTTTGCAAGCTGCTTTCATGCCGTGCGTGGAAAACTAAACAACTTGCTAATCACCCACATGTGTTAGGTGCATGTTTGCTGCATATAGGAGTATGGGAATCCCTATAAGCATAATCATCTAATTATAGCAGTTCTGAAAGCCACTGATTCACTCCTTATAGCTTATGATAAAAATCTCAGGCTTTGACATTTATTTGGTGTAGGCAATCCACTCAAGCCAAGCCACAGCATTCTTATCAACAATCCTCAAGGCACGAAGACCTCCAGGAAGTTGAGTCATTTTGCAGTCCTCAACAATATGCGCCATGGTTTGCCAGCTGTCCACATTGACAAAGGGGACTGGCTCTAAAATGCCACCGAAATTCCTCTGCAGCACAAATTCCACGTCCGGTACGAAACCAGTTCGGAAGGCTCCATTGCCTTCGCGGTCAATCAAACCCGGGTTGATGTTGAGTGGGGTCCAAGCCAAGATGTGTCACTTTCTCTGTGGACTATGAAGCTCACATAATGTCCTCTTCTGTAAATCCCTCACCTGGTAAACTTATCCACAACAGGCGATGTGAGGGCAGACAAGGGCAGCTTTGACATTAATGGAGGAATCTCCTATCCAGACAGTGGAAAGGGTTGCTATTCTTAGCATGTACCTCATGGGTTGGTCAAGTCTTCTCAGGGTCATAGCGTTCGTCCTTTTGAAAGGATTTGAGGTATTTGAGACATGTATCGGCTCATATTTTATAGGGGTTGAACCAAACAAAGATTTTGAAATCATCAGGTATAGAAAGAAAAACAATGAGGATGTAGGCCCAATCTTAGAGAAGGAATACTAGTTAGAGGATTCCTAATGGCAGATATATTTAACCCTTTTCTTCACTCTCTGGTAAAAGAAAAAGGCAACAGCGATGAGGTAAGTTTGGAAGTTGATATAGAAGATACTTTAATAAACGGAACCTGTCTCCGTGAGCCGTGCCTGATGATTTTCTTCTAAGTACTCTGAAAGAAGTAGTGAGAGAAAATACAACTAGTCAGAATTTCCAGTCAATAACTAAGGACAAGGGACGTGTCAGAGGGCTGGAGAATGTAGACCTAGTCATCAAAAGGAGGCCAAAAGTTAATCTTGGAAACTATGGACCCTAGTAGGGCACATGCTATAGTAACTGATCTGTGCACTGAAATGAAAACTTGGTGAACAGCAACATGGGTTTAGGAGACAGATCTGGCAAATATTGTTATGCTCTTCATTAAATTACAAATTGTGGGTGTCAGGGAAATGGACACAAGGCAGTGGATCTCGATTTTTATAAAGCCTTTTTGATAATGTCACCCAAGAGAGTTGAAAAATTGACAAGTTATCAGTTTTAATTAAATCCTAGCGTAAAAGGAACCTGGCAATGGGAAGAGAGACATTGACAGTGAGTTTACACGAACACAAACAGCCATTCCGGGTATGGTCTAGTCCAGAGGTTCTCAAACTGAGCTCCATTCAGGTAGTCCGCAGATAGTTCCCTCTAAGGTGCGCGCCTGGGTGGCCGTACACAAGAGAACGAAGGGCCACCCAACTAATTAGTGGAACCGCGCAGGCGTGGCCCCATTAATTAGGGGCCTGGACCCTGGAGAAGACGTAAGGTGAGGTGGTGACCTTGGGGGCACTAGAGGGTAGGTGGGAGGGAGCAGTGGGGGGAATTTGGGACGTGCAGGGCTGTGGTGGCCAAAGAGGTGACTTTCCAGAGCTCCAGGGCTGCAGCTGCCGGGAAGAGTCGGCTCTCATTTCCAGCCCCAGCTCGGGGGCTGCTGCAATGGGGGAGAGAGGGACAGACCCCCTCCTCCTTCCCTGCCCCAGCTCAGGAACTGCCATGGTGGGGGAGAGAGGGACAGACCCCCCCCCCTCCTTCCTAGCCCTAGCTCGGCGGCTGCCGCAGCAGGGGAGAGAGGGACAGACCCCCACTCCTTCCCAGCCCCATCTTGGGGGCTGCCGCGGCAGGGGAGAGAGGGCACATCCATCGCATTTGAAAGCTAAGACTACGGATATTAAAATATGAGTTGTGTGCTTTTATTTGTAGAACAAAAAACGTTAATTATTATTACTTTTTTATATATATATAGTGCTTTTATCCAAAGCGCTTTACAATAGTTAGCCAACTGTACAAACAACATTTGGAAAGATCGTCAAGTGGTCCGCCGAGACCCTCAGCAATTTTCAAGTGGTCTGTGAAACAAAAAAAAGTTTGAGAACCACTGGTCGAGTCAGTAGAGTAAGAGTCCGAGAGTCAAGACTCCTGAGTTCAGGTTAGAGTCCGCTACGGAATCTCCCCTTGAGACCTTGCCAAGTCATTTAACCTCTTTCCCAGTTGACTCATCTGGAAAATGTGTATAATACCTCCCCTCCCCCTCCTGGGAGTGTTCCAAGCCTTTAAATAAGGTTTGTAAAAATACACCGAGATCCTTGAATGGGAAATCTTTAAATGATAAGTCCAAATATTTACAATTATTGATTGGGTGGGAATGACTAGCCTAGCTAACCAGCAGGCTGAAAGTCCACAGTCCCAGAAACCATGGTTTTGCTTTGACCAGACTAACACGGCTGCATTTCTTTTTGGAGGTAAAGTGCAAAAATAGCTGGGTTGTTTTGAGGTTTCTTTATTGCATGGCTGGATAAACATTTCAAGTCAGACGTCCCGTTTGTCAGTGTGGACATTAACAATCCTATGCCCAGCTTCATAACACAAGGGGGAGGGGGGTTTACACTCATGTCCTTGGTCAAACATCTCCTCTCCCTTTACTGTGCTGCATTATGCTATACATTGGTTGATACTTCCCTGTAACGCAGAGACAGCTCAGAGATAGGGCCCAATCCTGCAGCCACCTACTATTGGGTGTAGTGTTTACTACCCAGAGTGGTACCATTGAGGTCAATGGCCAGTGCTCATGTTTGTAGCACTACATCTGGTAACAGAGGGGCTGTAGGAGTTGGGTAATAGTCTTTGGGGATGACAGGTCCCTACACATGGAAAATAGAATATTGTTAAGTATAGGGAGAGGTATCACTTGTGAAATCAGACAGCAGCTTGCTTTATATGTACCCTTAGTAAAACCACATCTAGGGTTCTCTTTCCGGTCCTAGATGCCTCCCTAGAGAAGGGGCCCGAATCATTCAGAGTTCAAGTCACTCACAAATATTAATAAGGACCTATCTTAAGAGTCTAGTTAGTCCTTTACTCTAAGTAGTTTGGCCATTTCCTTTTACACACCTCGTGAGCAAACTGCTTGAGAAACACGAATGACCCCCAGCAGAAAGAGCTCTGGTGGTTGTTCTGGGCCACACCTTAACTGGGTAAGAAAGAAGAAGGAAATAAAAGAAGACACCCTATTTCTCCCGGCTAGTGACACTGTTCAAACATCCCGGCAGCACTTCGACTCGGGTACATCTACACGGCAGGCAGGGGGGATGATTCAGCTGGTGTAGACATGCCTGCACTAGTTTTCATGTAGCCGGCTCAGGTGCTGGAGGAGGGACGCCACGGCGGTGGGGGCGAGCTGGCTGAGTCACACCGGGGGTTCTGGGCAGGCTTGGACAGAGGTTGAGAGACCAAACAACACGTGACAGGCGAGAGTCACACTACTTAATGCACCCCTTGGAGGTGTTCGGGTAGCGTGGTGGCGAACGTGGTATAAGAACCTATATACGCAATAGGCCAGAGGTGTATTGGGACTCTCTCTCTCTTCTCGTGCTAGACTGAACTCTTCACCAAGCGATCCCAGCCAAGCACCGGGCCAGCACCACTTTCGTACCATCTCAGCACCTCTGAGTAAAGACTAAGCTTGTGTGCCGAGGCGTTTGGCCTCTGGCAGGCCTGTTTTACAGCAAGTAGAGCGGCAGCTTCCCTTGGCATCAAAATCCTTCTGCTCCTTTGGATTCCCCCCCCCCCCTCCACTTTTATTTTTCAGGCTCACTCTGATTTTTAAAACTTAATAGGTAAAAGAGGAAAAAATAAATAAATAAATAAGACTGCCAGACTTGCTTAATTGAGCTTTCAAAGGTGCCTTTCATTTGTCACGCGCTCAGTTATTTTAATTCAGGGAAGGGCAGACAGCGAGAGAGAGACCCTGGGGGAACAAAGTGAAGTTCAGTGTGAGAAAGCCGGGCTGCCGTTTTTCTCAAGCAGTTGCCGGCCCGAGGAAAGGCTGAAATTGCCCCTCTGGTCTTGCATCTAATAAAACCACTTTCTGAAGGAGCCTCTCCCCAGAGTGAAGCAAAGTTCCAGATGTGCTATGGGGCTCTCCTTGCTTCTCTAACCTCAGCACCTTACAGAGGGTAGAGCTGGGATCCTGCAATCTCTACCGGTTCTTCCAGGCCACCTTCGTAGCATTCTCGCAGAATTCCAGTCTCTTTCTTTTCAGTCCTTTCAACCCTCTTCCCAGCCAGAAATCTCTGCAGTGCTGAAGAGCAAGTCTTCAAGTCTCGACTGTTTGCAAGGTATTTTTAGGCACTTTTTTTTAATTGTAAAACTTTTTGTGTGCGGGCCATTTCTATAAACTACACATCAGTTGTAATTACTAGTCCTGGCTGCCTCCGAATGGCCATTTCAGACCCTAAATTAGAAGGAGATGCCAGCATATTCAACCACATCAAGTATTCGGAGTCTTAAAATATATTTAAATGAGATGCAAGAAGGATGCTACCCTTCAGCTGAAACCAGGAAAAAATAAACTACAGAAGCTTTCCAAAGGGGAAAAAGGGATTTAGAAGTACTCCCAAACACTGCAAAATGTGGCAGATAAGCGGCTGTGCTTGGCTTCTCATTTCCTAAACAATTCCTGGCTCCTTCTGTGGCAAACTTAGGAGCAAAAGGCCACGGGATCACTCCAATGCAGCCACCTATTCATTCACAATTGTTTCCGAAATTCTGTTGCACTTGATTATAACGCCGTTTTGCTTGGGTCCCTTCATTTCCAAGACACGTCTGTTACTGCAATTCCCAAACAAAAACTTTGTGAAGTTTGAAAGTAGGTTTCAGTGGAGTCTGGCTAATACTTCCATTACCTCCCCTGCAAAAAAATTATACTTTCTGGACAAAAATGCTGCACATTTAAAGGAAGCATGCATACACACACACACATCCTTCATCCAGTTTTGTGAGAAAGCTTTGCCACAAAACAAAACAATTACCCCAGTCCATGTCTTGATCGATTGAGCCACTGTAGATGAAATTCAGCCAAGGAACCAGGGAGGGAGCATAAGCCATTAGAGAACGAAGGGAACAGCAGGAGTGGGAAAACAGCAGCCTTTAATATTGAAGGTAATTTGTCTTCGCTAATAATTGGCCTCGAAATAAAAACTAGCTATGCCGATGAAATACCCCATAGATGGCAATACTGTGCGCTCAGACCTTGCGCTTGGCTTTTGCGGTCAGCTGGGAAGCAGTCAAGAACTCTGCCCTCAGTAAGTGACCAGGCTGAATGGAAATTCTTTCTGCTCACTTCTAGCGGCTGTCAGCTAAAGCTCCCACATCAGTTTTTCTGGGGAATACAGCCAGCATCCCATCTCCCAGCAAGAGGACGCGAGAGATGCGCTGCATTGTTTTCTAGACTCCGGAAGCACTCCGGGTTACCTTTCATTCCGAAAAGCACGCTCTTAAAACCAAGTGCAGCGGAGTCACTACGGAACACTACTTGCGATCCCTTGGGTTAATGAGAGGTAATAATTACGTCTCCCTAAGATTTCCCATCTCTCTGATATTAACTTTCCCTACATTAAGTGGCCACCTCTGAAAAGCATTTCCAGCCACGCTCCAGGCCCGCCCAGCTGTTTTAGCTGCACTTCAGCTGACTTGCTAAAACGGATGGAAGGAAAACTGCTCCACCCGGATTCGTAAGTGGAGGCCAACAGCTAAAGTGGTGGGAGTCCTGGTGAGCTGGCTGGCCCTATATCAAATGGCCACCTGTTATAATGGCTGGGAAAAAAAACAAAAACTGGTGGTTATTTTATTAAGTGCTTTCCGTGTGGTACTTGGTCTGTTAAACCTGCATCATTAGTGTGCCAAACAACTGCATGTAATTACAAAGATGGAAATGAGAGAAGAACATAGTGCAAAAATTGGAAAAGTGGAGCATTTTCTTGGTTGTATTGTGCAGCCTTGTAAAGGGATGTTGCCAATTGGAAAAAAAACAAAAATTCAGACCCCTCACTTAAAAAAACCAAACACGTAACTCAATATCCTTGCACCTGGCATCTGAGAAACTGACAAAACGTGTGTTTTGTTTGCTCCATGTATCTGACAGCATTTTGCGCACAGGCAGGTGTATTGTCAGGCAAGTCTCTGGCCCTCACATTTAATTTGTGCAAGGTTTGCACGTAGCAGCAGGGGAGAGGAACACATTTTAGAACTAGGACAATGTTATAGACCCACAAAAAATGACTTTTTGAAACTGACTTGACTGTATCTCTTAGATGCCTTTCTGCAGGTGAGTTTACTGGGTAAACATGGAGGGTTCTGCTATCTCCCTGTTGTGTTTATTAGGAGCGAAATAGCTACACAGCTCAGAGAAGACCTGTCTTAGTTCTCTGGCTCCTCGGGGGAGGAGGCATTTTCAGGCAGATTCAGTCTAGAACTGGCAAGTAGAAAAACCCTTCTTTAAAGCAGCCAGGGCTTCAGAAGTCTCAGAAAGGGGCTGCATTTGTATTGTCAGAAAGTCACGTCCAGGTCATTTTATAGAACATGCATCCAGGCCACCCTGTCTGGGTAATATGAATCCCAGTTTGTCCTAAAATGGCTCAATCCTTCCCCACATAACCCCGTCGTTTGCGGAGTGACTACCCCAGACTGGTTCTTACTGACCGGGCCTACCCACTGAGTGTGACAAAGAAAGAAAATATCCTTAGTAGGTACTGGGCTGCCCAGCTCAAATTCCTGGGTCATAAGTAAATCATTAAAATGGGTGGCTCCTCGTCTGTATTTCCCAAAATAACCGGAGTGGATAGTAACTCCCTGAAGGCTGCATCAGGTTCCTACAGCTTCTCTGGCTTCTTCTCTCACTAGCTCTGGGGTTGGGAGCACGAGGCAGTTTTTAGTTTCCTTTTGAAATGAAGGTGACTGGAACCTTAAATTAAAAGTTTGGAACATGCCGATGGGGCAATACGGCTCCCATACCTGGTCCTATCACAAACAGTTCCAAAGGTGAGCTTGCCCTGCAGGCAATGGGTGGAGAAGGTTTGTAGGGGAGGGACTAGAAAAAGGTAGGTCTGTTTTGATGTGTAAGGAGACGGGAGATAGCACGGGAGATAGAGTGTGTGTGTGTGAGTGTGTGTGTGTGTGTGTGTGTTACAGACAGTGGCATGCATTAGTGCTGCTAAGGTTCTCTGACAGCCCTTCATTATACACTTCATTCTTCTACTAGTACAACTCACACAAACATGCAAGTGCAGGGCTAGCATTTGTAATTTTTTTTTTTTTTAATTCTGATGGATATAAAGTACTTTCATTTTAAAATGTAATTTTGCAGCGCCCTAGTGAATCAGACGTTTCATTATTTTTGTTTGTTAGTGAAATGGTTGGGTTACAACCATCTAAACCACAGATCACCACACTTACGTCCACATATCCAGCAACTCCTTCTCCTGCCCCGGACACATCATGAAATCGGTTATCTACAGCCAGGTACTAGGTACCCCAGAATTTGCTCCAAAGAAGTAGTCCGGGATACACACCTAAATCCACCTTCACTAAACAAGGACACACCAGAGTCAATTGGGTCATAGAACAGGTCACCCAAATACCCCAGAAGAACCTGCTTCAGCACAGGGGGAAAAACCCCACCCACTGTACACCCCTAGTTGTCACCTGCCACCCCACACTAGAATCCATATGGGTACCATTAAACAGTTACAACCTATACTTGATGGGGTCCACATCCTGAAATAAATCTTTCACGAACCCACACTTCTGGCCTTCAAACAACCCTCTCCCCCAGCCCCAAAATCTCACCCAGCTTCTCATCACTAGGACACAGCAATTCAAAGCGGCACCAGACCCTGCCAGAACAACAGATGTGAAACCTGCAGACATATCTCCCCTGCTAGGATGATCAATATCCCCCACCCCCAACACAACTTTCACGAGCCGTGGGTCCTACGCACACCTAACATGATTAAGACTAAAATTTTGACACGCGTATTTTTTAGTAAACATCACGGACAGGTCACAGGCAATAAAGAAAAATTCACGGAAGCCTGTGACCTGTCCGTGACTTTTACAAAAAATACGCGTGACAAACTGAGGAACTGCGGAGTCTCCATACCACTCGGGGGGGGAGGGGAGAAGGGAATGACTGGTTTGGAGCTGTGGGGTGCCCTGTCGTTGGATGCACTCTGGTGCATACAAAGGCCAAAAACGAGCCCTTGCTCCTGAGAAGTATCTCCGAGCCAGGGATTCGAGCCATGCCTGGGATCTCTGAAGGCCAAGTCATCACTGAATCGGGCCTGTCGACCATCATCTGCAATGCGCTGTTCCATGCTAAGTAACTTGGGTCAGAGTCGAACGTCCTCGAGGGGTCCTTCCCTCCCTCTGTTCCTCAGAACTCCTTTGTATTAAAGCATCACAGATAAATAAATAAATAAATGTATCGAGAAAGTTCAGCCCAGGGCAGGAAGCTTTTAGCATTACCTAAAGAGAGGAAGTGACCTGCGTCACAGGCAAGACAAAGCCACCCAGCTCTCGCTCTCTCTCCATTTGCACACCTCCTTAGAGAGCGTTCAGGGTGCAATGTGGGCCCAGGTCCTCAAAGGTATTTAAGCTCCTAATGCCCAGTGATTTCAATGGAAGTTAGGACGCTAAATACATTTGACGACGCTGAATACGTTTGAGGGCCATCTAGTCCAGCCCTCTGCGCTGAGGCAGGACCAAATAAACCTAGACCTTCCCTGACAGGAGTGTGTTCAACCTGGTCTCAAAAACCTCCAATAGTGGGATTCCACAACCTCCCTTGGAAGTCTATTCCAGCTCTTAACTACCCTTATACTGTAGTTAGAAAGTTTTTCCTGATCTCCCTAGCTGCGGATTAAGCCCATTAAGTCTTGTCCTACCTTCAGTGGACATGGAGAACCACCATTCTCTTTATAACAGCTCTTAAAATGCTTGAAGACTTATCAGGTCCCCGCTCAGTCTTCTTTTCTCAAGAGTAAACATGCTCAAGTTGGTGGGTTTTAACCTTGCCTCATAGGTCAGGATTTCTAAATCTTTTATCATTTTTGTTGCTCTCCTCTGACCACTCTCCGATTTGTCAAGTGTGGTACCCTTAACTGGATGCAGTACTCCAGCCCCTGAGGCCTCACCAGGACTGAGTAGAGCAGGATAATTACCTCCTGTGTCTTGCATACAACACTCCTGTTATTACACACCAGAAAGATATTAGCCTTTTTCACAGTGGTATCACGTTCTTGCTCAGATTCAATTTGTGATCCACTCTAAGCCCCAGATCCTTTTCGGCAGTACCACCACCTAGCCGGTTAGTTCCCATTTTGTAATTGTGCATTTGATTTTTCTTTCCTCAGTGAAGTACTTTGCACTTATCTTTATCGAATTTCATCTTACTGATTTCAGACCAATTCTCCAGTTTGTTAAGGATGTTTGGAATTCTAATCCTGTCCTCCAAAATGTTAGCAATCCCTCCCTGCTTGATAATAGCCACAGATTGCATAAGCACACTCTCCACTCTGCTATCCAAGTCATTAATGAAAATATTGACCAACGGCCCCAGGACTGACCCGGTGTTGTTGTCAAACTGGGAGGGTGTAACTCCCCTTTGAGTACGGTCTTTCAACCAGTTTTGCACTCACCTTATAGTAATTTCATCTAGACCACATTTCCCTAGTTTTCTTATGAGAATGTCATGTGGGACTGCGCCCAAAGCCTTACTAAAAATCAAGATACATCACGTCTACCACTTCCACCCCATCCACTAGGCCAGTAGGAAATTAGGTTGGTTTGGCATGATTAGTTCTTGACAAATCCATGCAGGATATTACTTGTAACCCTATTATCCTCTAAGTGCTTAAAAATTGATTGTTTAATCATCTGTTCTAGTATCTCTCCAGGTATAGAAGTTAGACTGCCTGCTCTATAATACCCTGGGTCTTCTTTGTCCCCCTTTTTAAAGATAGGTAGGCACTATGTCTGCCCTTCTCTGGTCCTCTGGGACCTCAGCTGTACCTTTGAGAACTCATATAGAAGAATCACTAATGGTTCTGAGATTGTTTCAGCTAATTCCATATGTACCCTCAGATACATTTCCCCAGGTGCTGCTACCTTGAATATATCTAGCTCATCTGAATATTTAACCTGTTCATTCCCTATTTCAGCTTGTGTTCCTTCCCCCTTGTGGTTAATATGAATTGTGCTAAGAATCTGGTCACCCTTAACCCTTTTAGTGAAGGCTGAAGCAAAACTGGCATCAAACACCTCAGCTTTCTTGATATCATCAGTTATTCATTCTCCTTCCCTGCTAAGTAGAGGCCCTTCACTTGCCTTCATCTCTCTCTTGCTCCTAATTTATGTAGAGAACCTCTTCTCGTTGCCTATTATGTCCCTTGCTGGGTGTAACTCGTTTTGTGCCTTAGCCCTTTTTTGTCTCTATGCTGGTGGTATTTGTTTGTACTCAGCCTTAGCCATTTGTCCATGTTTCCATTTTTTTTTAGGATTCCTTTTTGATTTTCAGGTCATTGAAGTGCTCCTGGCTAAGCCATATTGGCCTGTTATTATTCTGCCTATACTTCCTCTGCATCAGGGTAGTTTGCTGTTGTGTCTTTAATAGCTTCTTTGCCAGCTCTCCTGAACTCTTATCCCTTAGATTTTCTTCCCATGGGACCTTACCTACCAGTTCTCCGCGTTCGTTAAAGTTTCCTTTTTTGAAGTCCACTGTCCTTATTCTGCTGCTCTGACTCCTTCCTTTCCTTGGACTAAAGAAATCTACCATTTCATGATCACTTTCCCCCCCAAACTGCCTTCAACCTTCAGATCTGCAAGCAATTCCTCGCTGTTAGTCAGACTCCAGTCTAAACTGGCTGTCCCACTGGCTACTTTCTCCACCTTCTCAAACAAAAAGTTGTCCCCAGGACATTCCACAAACAGATTTATTTGGGCATAAGCTTTCGTGGGTAAAAAACCTCACTTCTTCAAATGCATTGTTATAATAAGTATAATAATAATAATAATAATAATTAGTGGAGATATCCCATCTCCTAGAACTGGAAGGGACCTTGAAAGGTCATTGAGTCCAGCCCCCTGCCTTCACTAGCAGGACCAAGTACTGATTTTGCCCCAAATCCTCAAGTGGCCCCCTCAAGGATTGAACTCACAACCCTGGGTTTAACAGGCCAATGCTCAAACCACTGAGCTATTCCTCCCCCCAAGTCTGTTGGTTTTGTAGCTACAGACTAACACGGCTACCCCCTGATACTTGACACAAACTTCTTGGGAATTTTGTGTTTTGCCGTATTACTTTAATTACCCAGATGGCTGCTGGAAAAGTCGCCATTACTACAAGGTCTCGTGTTTCAGATATTGCTGTTTTGTTCTAGAAATGCCTCCTCCACAATCAAAGCCTGCCCTTACAGATGAAGCCCCTCTTCTGATTAGCTTCCTTTGGTTTGTCGCAGTGAACTTTGTGCATTAGTCTTCAGGAACAGAGGTGCTGGATAGAAATATCATCACTTTAGATGTCATTAATACAGCTAGGACAGTGGCAGAAGCGTTAGACAGTCCCCAGCCTGACCGGATTCCAGCAATAAGGAGCAACCTTTAGCGTTTTATTTTGAATCCTGATTCAGTGTCCTGACGTCGTTAGCTTGTTCCACCCTGTTGCTGGAAGAGAGGAGCTGGTGTTTCCCCTGCACGCTCTGCTCCATGGTCATCAATCCTTCCTGTTTGGTGGATCTCTGGGGCCCACGTATGCCAAAATTGGAAGTGACGCAGTGCCCGCTGACTCCAATCGGAGTTGTGCCCACTTACATCAGGGCAGATCTGGCCCTGTATTTTGAAGTCAGTTCTGATAAGAGTGAATTACTAATACACGGCTGCTGAAAATTAGGTGAGTTTATCATCCTGGTCCGCTTCCACAACCTACAGACGCCGTCGTGTGTTGGAACAGATCTGAACCTGACTCCATCCTGCAGCATCAGACATTACTCAGGGCACAAAAGGCTCTGCCATCCCTGTCTATCCTGGGCCAATCCTTGCATGTCCTCTCTGTTGCTAAGCCCCACGAGTGTTCCCTCTCTGGGTACGTCTGCAATAAAAAAACCCCACAGCACCGAGTCTCAGCGCCCGGGTCAGCTGACTTGGACACGGGCTGCGGGGCTAAAAATGACAGTGTCACATTCAACCTTGGTCTAAACCCGCCTCCCTCGCAGGGTCTCAGAGGCCGGACGTCTATACTGCAACTTTGAGCCCCACAACCCAAGCCCAAGTCAGCTGACCTGGGCCAGCTGCAGCTGTGCCCTTTATTGCAGTGTAGACGGACTCTCTGAGCACTGGTCGACAGAGGGGTTCTTTCGTGGCCCCTTCTACACGTTCCTCCTCCAGCCGCTTAATGGCAAGCCTGCAACAGCAGACACTCGGTCTTCGCTCTTACCACACGTCCCCAATATTTCCACCTCCTTTTCTGGATAACTTTGGAGTTCAGCAGTTGTAAATCCAGTCCACTTAACATCCAGCCTTTTCCCGAGGCAGTTGCTTTCGAAGGCATTTGTGGATTTCCATCTTTTCCAGCGTGTTAAGGTGGACATAACTTTTGGGTTACAGTTTCACAGCCTGGTCTTTAAACTGGAGATTGTAGAAGAGACGAACCTGGTTAGGCTGACCCAGGGGATCCCCAGCAGGGACAAAGTTACTGCCGAATTTGTGCCAAACAGGCATTTTCTGGTCTAGTTTCTCCCCCTTTCTGCTCCCCCACATCCCACCCCATTTTAGCAGGCTTCTCACGCAGGCTAACAGCAATGTATTTATTTTCTGGGACCACTGTGATATCTTTTGACACTGAAATGGAGTCTCCATCATAGGAGGCCCTCATATCCACGTTCCACCACAAATCACTCATGAAGTCAGCTTTATAAACAGAGGATAGCCCCTAGAGGTACTGTCCAGCCTCCCAAAGGCTTTGTTTCCAAAGGATGGGGCACAAGAGCCACATCTGTGTGTAGGATGCCAGCAAGCTAATGGTATAATAACTAGCAACAGCCAGCTCTTTATGGAGCTCTACAATAAAGCAGAGAAGTTTGGTCTGTGGGGTTTAGGATGAAGTTAAATTTAGTAGTGAGGTTTCTGTTCCTAGTAAAGATCTGGTGTCTGAAGAGAGCAGCCCGGGATGCGAGGTTAAGGACATAGCGGTGGTACATAAGTAACAAAGCGTACGGTGGTCGCAAGGGTGCGTTGTAGAACCTCCCAAGAGACTCACACAGATTCAAATTATTTGTGTGTCCTAAACTCAAACAGTGGCATCCCTGCTAGGTCTATGGCCAGTAAAAGTGTAACCCAGTCAGAATAAGGTAACTCTATCCTCTCGCGAGTTTAGCCAGGCTACCGGGTGCTGCTTTTGTGATGCCATCCAGCCATGTGTTGCCTCACACAGGCGCACACAACAGTTCAGGAACCCTGGCTAATGGTAACTTAGCGAGTTCTAGTATGTTTAAATTAGGTTTAGGTTATACACCAGTCTAACAGTAAATAAACCCGCCAGGTTATTAGTGGGTTTCCCTGTGGGGTGCTGAGAATAAAGTTTTAGGATCTCAGGAATTGCCAGATTGGATCAGACTCAAGGTCCATTTAGCTCAGCTAATTCAGAGGAAGGTTCAAGAACCCGGCAGAAGGCAGATATGGGGCCATCTGCTCCCCTCCCCATTAGGTCTCACCCTGATTTGCAACAGGGATTGGCTTAGGTCCTGATGCATTAGGTTTAATATGCCTTTCACAAAATTTGTTTCAATTAATTATGATGATAACTCTGGAACTTCCTGTTATTCAGATGAAGGTCCAATTCCATTTTGTTAAGCTCCTGGCCTCACTGACTTCCTGTGGCAATGAGTTCCAGAGTCTAATTGTTCTTTTCATCAGAAGGTCTCAACGCACTTTACAAAAGGAGGATCACGATCATTGTTCCCATTTCACAGATGGGGAAACTGAGGCACAACAAGGGGACGTGACTTGCCGAAGGTCATCCAGCAGGCCAGTGACGAGCTGGGAAGAGAACCCACATCTTTCCAGTTCAGTGCTCTAGCCACTAGGCCATATGATATATCTAGCACTTTGCATGGTCATGTAAGACTGGAAGCAGACAACAGGCCCTTCATATCTAGGATGGTTTGAGGACAAAGCTGTCACCTCCACATTACATCATCTTTGATGTCACACATATCCAGAGACTTAACAGACTACTGAATAGCCGGCAAGTGAGTCCATGCAAATTGTCACAAACCAGACCTCAAGTGAAGAAATAACTAGGAGAGAAGAAGCATTGCTAGCTTAGCTTGAAATAAAGGGGCAGAAATCCACCAGCAGCCTGGGACAACACGGAAAAGCATTGGCCTTTAGAAACCGGGCCCCAAAATAAAGGGCCAGAGACGGGTCAAACACAGATGAAAAACAATAGGTGTTAATGATTTGGGGGGGGGGGCATAAGTGTCAGAAAAATAGTTTGAACACAGAAAGCTTGCCAGGGAGGGAAATGAGAAGGAGGGGGGGGGGGAATGACAGAAAAGAACCAGGCCCATCGGCCAGGAGACCAGGCACTAATTTCAAGGCCAGTTGAGGATTTTAGAGCCCCAAGGAGAGTTGTGCTTTAGACAAAAAGCTGTTCTAACCCTTAACTCCTGATAGTGGAACTGGTTGTGCATTGGCTGAAGAAAGCCCTGCAAGCAGACAGCTGGTCAGGGGGCATTTGGATACAGCCACAGGTTGGCTGTTTTGTCTTAAACACCTGCGCTGGAATTCCCCGGGGGAAGTTCTGGGCTATCCAGGGGGCCGGGCCAGGCCAGGCCAAAGGCTCCCAATGGTCCCCACTGGCCTGGGCCCCTTGAATCTAGTAACTGGAGCCTGTGGGTGGACCGAGAAGAGGTGAAGAAAGTCCCCTGAGCAAGCGGGCGGCAGGTGCCCAAGCCCAGGCAGAGCCCCACCCGCCCTGCGGGTTCCTGGTCCCTCCAGCCGCTTGGGCGCTCAGCACTTACCCATGTTGACAAAGCTCATGACCGTGTCCGCCCGGCTGATGACTCTTCCCAAAGGAGGCGTCTGGATACTCAAGCTGGTCAGCACGGGCCGGGAGACCCCCCGGCCCCAGCCCACCTGATCGTCCTCTTCGTCCTCCTCCTCCCTGGCCATGGCGTGGTACAGGTCCAGCATGAAGAGGGGAGCGGAGGAGGGCAGCTTGCCCCCGGCGGAGGCCTTGGGTCGGGGTCTGCCCGGCAGCCCGAGGATGGACAGGATCTCCCGCTGCATCTCCCGCTTCTCCCGGCCGCTTAGCCGGCGGTGCAGGAAGCTAGAGGCATGGAGATGGCTCCGGAGGAAGCTGCTGTTCCCCAGGTCACACAAGAGCCCCAAGAGCCAGAGCAGAGCCCCGCAGAGCAGCCGCATCGCCTCTGCCGGCCGGGCCCGTGCGCTCCGCTCCCGGGGGCGCACGGGCTGCGCTGCGCCGCGCCGGCCTCACCAGCCGCCCATTGGCCGACGCGCGTGGGAACGGGCAGCGGCCAGACCAGCGCCAGGTGCGGGGCCTTGCGGGCGCCTCTTCTCCGAAGGCGGAAGCTGGAAATCGGAGCCCAACCGCAGCAGCTCCGGGCTCAGGCTCTCCCCGCCGGGCGCGGGACGCGGAGCTGCCCCGGAGTCATTCAGCCAGCCCGGGGGAAGCCCCCGGCCAGCCAGGCGTCTATAGCAGGCGGGCACCGCTCTACCCTGGGCCTTTACGCGGAGAGCTGTTGCTGGGTGTGCGCTTTAACCATCGCCAGGACCCGGCGCACGTGGCTGTACAGCAAAACCCGCACCCTCGCTCGCCCCCCCCAGTCTAAAGGGGCCCCTGGCCGGGCGGCCCTGCGGCTGAGCGCAAGTGGCGGCGAGCTGGGGTAGCTCAGGGCGCAGCTCTCCAAACACCTGGGTAGGAGCGAGCCAACCGCACTGGAAAAACCGAGCTAGATGGCGCCCCGCAGCGCTCCCTCCCAGCCCACCACCCCCGGGCTCCGCTGGGGCTTTGCGCTCCTCCTGCCTCCCCGGTGTTAGCTCTTGCGCTGGCCGCGCAGCTGTGGGGGATTTTCATCCCCCTCCCCCTCGAGAAGGGGCGCAGAGAGCGGGCTGCCCAGAGGCCCGCGGTTCTGCGGGCGCAGCCGGGGCTGAGCTGGGCCCCGCAGAGAGACGAGCGAGGGGTTGGCCCTGGCACCAAGCTTTCGGCCACGGAAATCGGGGCTTCCAGCTAAAAGCTGGGGCATCTGGAGCCAGTGCTCGGTGATGCGGCTTTCCCTGCGGCACAGGCCGGGCAAGGACTAAAAAAGCCCCTTTTGGCCCCAGAATGGCTCGGCTCTGCCACCCCTCCACACCCGCTCTGCTGCCTGGATGGCAATAAGCCCCACCCCGCGAGTGGGAATTTTCTTGGGCTGGTAGGTCCGGTTTGAAGGTGGGATGGGTTGATTGGTATCCACTGCCCTCTCCTGGCTCTGCTCTTAACTCTGACACTTCGCCCTAGTGACTGGAACTTCGTGTTAACACGGGGGTTAGAAACCGTTCCCAGGTGCGGATTCTTATCCAGCGGGTAGTACCGAGCTGACAAACGTGCATGTATATTAGATCTTCATAGCAACATGCTATTCAAAATGAAAGGTTTAGTGGGTCTGGACAATCTGCAGAGCATATAATTAGAGTCAAGTATCAGGGGATAGCCGTGTTAATCTGTATCTACAAAAACAACAAGGAGTCTGGTGGCATCTTAAAGATTAATAGATGTTAGTCTTTAAGGTGCCACCAGACTCTTTGTTGTTTTTGTAGAATTAGAGTGAGGCAAACATTTTCCCACCACCATTTTCTTACAAAAATGCAGATTTAGGGCATGCACTTATGCCAGCCACCCCCCCTTCTTTTTTTAAATCAAACTTTTTGTTCTGATGGTTTCAAAACAGAACATTTACATTGTTTATTCAAAAGGGCTTGTTTAAAAATTTATTTTATTTAAAAATTAAAAACCTCAGAACCAAAATGAAACATTTCAGTTTAGGTTGAAATGAAGTTTCGGTCCTCCTGAAACAATTTTTTAACAACAAAGCGGTTTGCTGAAAGTTTTGCAAACATGGCCTTTTAGGTTGACAAAACCCAAAGTTATTTATTAGTACAAGCCAGCAAACGGAGGGGGAAAAGTTTATTTGCTCAGGTCTATATATAATGTAGTTCCAGAAGACAGAAGGTGTAGGTGAGACTACCAACGATGGGCAATACGGTACTTTTCAATTCTACCAGTTGGTGTCATAGGAAGAGTTCCTGGGAACCACTGGAGTTCTGTCCATGGGTGTGTTTTGTCTATAGTGCGCACTCAGGACAATCGGAAATGTGGAGCAAGGTTTCCCCTGTAGAATAGTGTTCAAATAGTGAAAACTGGCCATATTCAAGATCAGAATCAATGGCTGTCTTAGAAAAGATAAGCACGTTTTGAATTGAACTGCAGACTCGTTTTACATCCTGTTTCTGTTGCAGTGACCTTTGCTTAAATAAAGAACTTTTAAAAACATGTCACTAAACCGTGGCAGGTGCTAGTGACAAGTACTGCTCAATGCAACAACAATCAATAGTCAAGGAACAACATTTAAAACACTGACAATTTCAAATCACCCCATTTTTTAAAAATATTGCTTTGTTTGTAGTATCCCTGAGTCTCAGTAATGCAGAATTACTTATGCTATTGCACTGGTGTTAGGTGTCTGGAGTGACCGAGACAGACACAACAGGGACAAAATGCAGGTATGAAAATAGTAAACTTGCAAAGCCATTCCCATTGCAACTTGTGTAGCATCAAGCATATTAACTAACATTTAGCAAACTTGGCTTTGAAGGGACAATGAGCACATTAACTGTGAGATCTATGTAAAGACACTTCAAAATGGATTAGTTACATAGGTTAGAGCAGGGGTTCTCAAACTGGGGGGCGCAAGGTCATTACATGGGGAGTCAGGAGCTGTCAACCTCCACTCCAAATCCTGCTTGTCTCCAGCATTTATAATGGTGTTAAATATATTTAAAAGGGTGTTTCATTTATCTGGGGAGGGTGGCACTCAGAGGGTTGCTGTATGAAAGGGGTCACCAGTAAAGTTTGAGACCCGCCGGATTAGAGGATTAAGAGGAACTAGACTAGAAGAATTCTGATCAGGAGTTGCAGGCTCATGTAGTCCAATGTACATTTTTACACACACTGACATCTGAAAATGAGTAGCGGGTCCCCCAGGGTTGAATTTAGGGAATTACTGAGTTTTCTGACATCGCTAGCCAAACGTATTAATATTTTACAAGCCCATAAGTGTGCTAGGAACCTCTCAGTTAACACAGAGCCACATCCCTGCCCCAAGAGTTTGTAATATAAATTATGGACCTGAGATATACGTTAGGTGAGAATGTCACTTTCATTAGGAAGCACATAGGTTATAGGTCTCACAGCTGATGTAGCAAACAACTTTGATGCAGGTGCACTGCAGTGCAGTGAGTTCTATGATGGGGCGGGATTGTGGCGTTCTCAGATATTCCCTTGAAAGAATTCACTTAAATTTTTTCCTTCAACACATTTTCCCCCTTGTATGATAAACCTTTCATGCAATCTTTCTGCAGCACAACATAGCACAGATTTACATTCAGGTAGACAGTCAATACATTCCAGTACAAATAAAACAGCTGTAGATGTGGGAAGGAGAGTTGCAGTAAACTGAATGGCTCATGGAGTAGAATGTGTAGTCATTAGAGACAGGCCCTTCCAGGAAAGTTCAGGAATCAAGAGTGCCTTGTTCCTGTTTAGCTTAACCTGCTTTGAAAACGGGTTCAAATAAACAGGAACAAGTCACTTTTATTCCAGATTGAGTGCCCGCAGCTGGAATTAGTCAAGAATAGCTATTGCACTTTGAATTTACACCCTACCTTAATCTAAAACCACTTTCACACATAGACAAGCTCTTGAAATGAGATTTGGCTATAGGAAACAAATTAGGCGGAATTGGGACTGGGGGCAGATGTTAAAGGCAGCATTCACCACTTGTGATGAGGAGAGAGAAGGAAGGAATCTGGTATTTGAGCACCACTGTAACAGGAGCATTAGAGAGAAGTTTGGAGAAATATTGCCCCTTTTCCTTCCCTGCTAAATCCAGGGAAGGCCTTGGAGACTTTTGTACTAGAATCGGTTGGAGAGGAAGCCAGGGAAGACTTGTGGGAAATAGCAGCAGTAAATTATACCATACTGAGCTCAAGAAACAAGCCAATGCCTTGGAAAGTAGGAATGACAGGCGTTGGGAGACTATTGCAGGAAGATACAATGGGGTGAGACAGAGTTAAAAGAAGTGAAAAGGGTTTTGAGTTGAGTGCACCTAAGCTCCTGCCACTAAGGGTAAATCTGGAATTGGGGGTGGGGTGGGAGTGAAGTTTGGGATGAAGATGGTTTGGTTACTACAGACAGATTTACCCCTGGCATTAGTTAATTCCCAGTCTTGATCAGTGGCAGTGCATCTTACAAGCACCTGCACCACATGGTCTCACTCCCTGCAGTGCAGGTGTAGGAAGAGAGAATGTGACAGGAAGAGGGGGACTTGGTTTTCCAAGCCAACTCGATCTAGATTTTACTATTTGCTCCCCTAGGGCTAGTACTGACTTTACACAGCTTGGGCTAGGGGGACTTTAAAACCCAGTACATCCTACAGCAGGATCCAAAATGCGTTATGTTCCCTGGTCACATGCAGCAGTATGTGCTGCACTCTTGGCAATGACAGGCATGTTAAGACAACACATTGCTTTACATCCCATAGTACAGCCACATGCCGCTTTTCAACTGGAGCAGGGTTTGTCTGGGTCAGCTGTATAACCCGAGATTGCTCCATGCTGTTCTTTTGCTTTGCAAGCCAATTTCCCAGAGCATTCACTTTCTGTGGCTCACATTATTAACCTGAGTCTTTAACGACGGCACGTTCTTAAGTATTGCTCCACCGTGGAACCGACCACTTCTCTCTCCCCGGACAGTCCAGCATTTCATCATAGACTAGATTATATTCACATGCTTCCCTGGGATATACATGTAAAATCCCTTGGAGAGGGGAAAAAAGAAATGGAACGAATAAGGATCTCAAGACCATATTTTGCAAAGTAAGTAAATAACCCAAACCATCAAACATCTCCCTACCTGGCAAGCAAGTGGCTCATTCCTCTTAAATGTGGACCTTGCACCAGTTATCCAGACCCTCAGACGCTCCTGGCTAAATTAGTGCAATGCACTTCACCTGGAGTTCACCCAGAGCACAGCTGCTTGCTTTGAGTGGTGGAGGATGGTGTGAATTCATAACCTATGTAAGTCTCTACATTGATTTCTATTCACTTGATACCACTCAGTGCCTTGTGTGGTTGTTAAGAGTCCTGATGTCCAGGGCTGGCTCCAGGCACCAGCTTCTCAAGCAGGTGCTTGGGGCGGCCGCTCCGGAGAGGGGCGGCACGTCCAGGTATTCGGCGGCAATTCGGCGGACGGTCCCTCACTCCGCCTGGGAGTGAAGGACCTCCCGCCGAATTGCCGCCGCAGATCACGATCGCGGCTTTTGTTTTGTTTTGGCTGCTTGGGGCGGCCAAAACCCTGGATCCGGCCCTGCTGATGTCTTATGCAATAGTTATTGGAAACTCCACCACAGCACATGGTTTGATTGTGAAATGCCTAGATGGCAAAAGAATAGAAAGCACCAGGAATTAAAGAGCGGTGAACCATAAATTCTAAGCCGAGCTCTGACATGTTCTCTCAAAGACAACTTTTGCTGCATTATAGATGCATTCAAAATACATTTTTATACAGCCATGCTGCTTTTGCTTTGTAAGAAAAGTTTCACCTTTAATACGTATGTTTATAAAGCTAGCACGGTGGAATAAAATAAGAAGCAAGGTCGTTATTACTGCAAGCAATTTTAATACAAAAAAAAACTGTTTTAAACAGTTCATTGGTTGAGCTTCAGTTTCTGCCTCAATTAACCAATTGAGAGAATCACACAGCAATATGGTCAGAGCTGAAGAGGAACAATATTTAATAAATACAGGAAGTCCAGATAGCCCCTCCCCAGACCCACCCTCATGGTCACTTGGTCAGTTGATTTTATCACAAAGAAAAGTCGCATACAAAAGCGAGATAGGACTTGCTAGCAAGTGCGCTGGTGAGACTCATTTAAAGGACAAGCAACTGTGCATGTAAGTCCCAGGTTTCTTCTAGGAGTACAGGTGACGTAATCTCAGCCTGGTTTGAAGGAGAATGACCAGTCAAATAATAAATAGGAAAAGAGGTGCAGATAAATAGCAATTCTGTAACAAACAACGTGAGTCAGTCTCTGATGCAAACTGACTGGGTGGCCATCCAGAAGAGTCTTCCAACTTGTAGGACAGGAAGTGACAGAAGCACCTTTTTGTCCCATCCTCTAAAGGACGTATTTGTAGTGTTGCCAACCCAGTGCTCTCTTCTGGATAACTTTAAAGTTCTACCCCCAAAACCCATCACTATTATTTGCTCTTTAAAAGCGTAAGTGCTGGGACAGTATTTTAAAGACAGCATTTGTAATGAACCCCTTTACTGTAGCATGTGCAAATTTTATTAATTCAAACAAACTCCAATTTCTTCAGGTAAAATCACATAACCTTTAAAAAAATGGAAGCAGACACCCAAAATCCCCTCACCTCATGTTTCTCTGTTTGAGGTATCCATGATTTACAAAAAAAGAGTTCCTTGAACACTGTAGGATTCAGGTTTTTTTGTTTTTTAAATATAATTTATCTCGCTGAGACAGCAAGTCAAGTTTATAAAGATGCATTTAGGAACAATCCTAAAAGATAAAGCAGGTTCACACCCTGCACCGCGCAGAAATCCTATTTATAATTTTTTTCTTAACTTTTTTTTTTTTTTTTTTTTACACTTTCACATCTTGACGTTTTTTGCTTGCTTTCTCTCTCCCACATTTCAGTTTTCTGGGCCCCATTGTGAATAGGGGTGACCAGGAGGCAAATTTTATCTACATAAATATTCACATGAAAATAGTAACTTACAAAAAAGAAAAAAAAAACCCAAATAAGGCAGCTTCATAACACAATTATTCTTTTACACTTTTAACAATATAATTTTTCCCGTTTAGAATAAATATACATCCAATGTACGTAGCAGGGTTAAAAATTGGACACAGGTTTGTTTTGTTTTAGGGGATGTTGGTACAGTATTATCTCTTGGGGCCTGGAGTTTTGGGGGTGGCAGTGGTAGTTTTCTTGGACATGGTTGGGATTTTGGAAGGTTTTGCCAACCCCCGTCGCGAACTGCCTTGACCCCCCGCCATGCTGCTTTCTGAAGTGTCCGAACAGGCTGATTGAGTTTCCAGAAGGTCAAAATCAGAGGCATCGCTTCCCCTCCGGCTGCTGGCCCGACTCCCGGCCCGACTCCCAGCGCGACTTGTGGGACGACTGGCTGTTTTTTTAGGATCTGAAATTAAATCCAGGTATGTGTGACCACGCTGAAACATCTCCCCATTCTAACCCTTAGCAAGTGGACCCACCCCCCTTCAGTACCGCCACCAGTTTGCAGATCCAACGATAGCAGCAATGTTATTAGAAGACTGTGCAATAAATACAGGATCACTGGTCGCTCTGTGATCTACGATGACAGTGAGCAACTTCGCCTAAAACTAAGACTCACTGAAAAATTTCACAGACTGTTTCTGGCTCTCACTCCAGGCTCTGGGAGACAGAGGGTCTGTGGTATGAAGCTTTTATTCTGAATGCAATTTAAAGGAAACCCCTCTTAAAATGCATCCCAAACTACTCAGGGTCAAGGCAATCACTGAAACATCTCTACTACAAGTGGATAAACAGTCCAGCCTGTATAACGATGCCCTTTAGTTTATCCTAAACTATTACAGATGGTCAATAGCTTCTCCTTTCTCTTGACTGGAATCCATAGACAGGGACAGCTATGAAAGGAGGTAGCACTTATTTTAGCATCCATTACAGGTAAAACCGTCAGCTTAGGACTTACCAGCCCGATTGGTTTTGGCACCTGTAGAAACGGGAGAGGAATTATTACTGGTATCACCCGCAAGAGAAGTTCGACTAGAGTGAAAAGTCGGTCGCTTCAGCTTGCTGCCTGCAGACGGAGTCACCTTTGAATAAAGAATGCATCGAGTCTTTTAGATGTTATGGTATAATTCACTTTGTAATGGGTTAATATCAGAGGTAGATCTCGGCAACAGGATTCCAATATATAAATACCACCATCATCGTAAAGGTCAAGGAGAACATACACAGTAATTGTTTTATTGCTAAACCAAAGCCTAGTCCCTGAAAACATTCATACCAGTGGTGGCTTTGGGCCTTCAGGATAGCACTACATGCTAGTGCTTTTGCCTTCAAACCCATTGTTAATTATTTTGTTTAGTTTGATATGTTTTTATATCTATATCTATCCATCTCTGACTAAGCTACAGATCTATTTCAAAATCCCTGCCATCTGTAGTCCATCTGAAGGACCAAGTACTGGTCTGGGTCTAAAAGCCACACAAAAAGTCACATGAAATCCTGGGAAATTTTTAATATTTAAGAAGTCCAGAACAATTTTAAAAGGTTAATTATTTTTTGGTGAAAATATGTTGGTTTTTTTTTTTTGGTGGAAGTGTGCCAAATTTCAGTCCCAAGTGACTTAATAGGGCCAAGGGATTTCAGCCGAATGTATATAAATTGGGACAGACAACCAATAAAGAGAATTTTAAATATTTAAAAAAAATAAAAAAAAAAATCCAAGCCATTCGTTCAAGCACCAGTGGTGAATGAACACATGAAATGCAGGCCAGAAGGTCTCTACCATAACTGAAAGCTTCTCCGTGAAGTTTTAGAAGCGACTCACACTCTGGTTTCTGTTAAACAGTGTGTTCCGTGACCTTTACGATGTTGCAGATAATCACTAGAGGAAGCAACACCACACAAAGCTTTCTCCCACTGTTACTTCTCTTGCCACAGAAAGAGGAAACTGAAGAAAGCGTGACTGTACGTCAGAATAACATCTCTCATGAAGAGAGGACTCCTGAGTCCAACTGGAAAGAGCAGCTCCAAGTTTCTAAAATAAGTCTAGTGCTGGTTTTAAGACAACATAAAATAATTGCAGGAAAACAGCCACCCAAGGTTACATCCAATCCCGCAGGTACTGGGATTCTGGCATTTTACATAAGAACGGCCATACTGGGGCAGACCAATTGTCCAGCTAGCCCACTATCCTGCCTTCCGACAGTGGCCAATGCCAGGTGCCCCAGAGGGAATGAACAGAACAGGTAATCATCAAGTGATCCATCCCATCGCCCATTCCCAGCTTCTGGCAAACAGAGGCTAGAGACACCATCTCTGTCCATCCTGACTAATAGCCATTGATGGACCTATCCTCCAGGAACTTGTCTAGTTCCTTTTGGAACCGTTAGAGTCTTGGCTTCCACAACATCCTCCAGCAACGAGTTCCACAGGTTGACTGCGTTGTGTGAAGAAATACTTCCTTTTGTTTGTTTTAAACTTGCTGCCTATTAATTTCATTTCGTGACCCCTAGTTCTTGTTATGAGGAGTAAATAACACTTCCTTATTTACTTTCTCCACATCAGTCATAATTTTATAGACCTCTATTGTATCCCCCCTTGGTGGTCTCTTTTCCAAGCTGAAAAATCCCAGTCTTCTTAATCTCTCCTCATATGGAAGCTGTTCCATACCCCTAATAATTTTTGTTGCCCTTTTCTGAACCTTTTCCAATTCCAATATATCTTTTTTGAGATGGGGCGAGCACATCTGCAGGCAGTATTCAAGATGTAGGAGTACCATGGATTTATATACAGGCAGTTCGATATTTTCTGTCTTACTATCTATCCCTTTCCTAATGATTCCCAGCATTCTGTTTGCTTTTTTGACTGCCGCTGCACATTGAGTGGATTTTTTCAGAGAACTATCCACAATGACTCCAAGATCTCTTTCTTGAGTGGTAACAGCTAATGTAGACCCCATCATTTCGTATGTATAGTTGGGATTGTATTCTCCAATGTGCATCACTTTGCATTTATCAACACTGAATTTCATTTGCCATGTTGTTGCCCAGTCACCCAGTTTCGTGAGTTTAACAGCACAAAGGGCAGACTGACTCAACAACAGCTGGACATCCTTTTGCAATTTTCAGTTCATGTCACCGTAAAAAGAAATGCCTTTTAATAGTTGGAGAGTCGCTGTGGAATAAATCTTCTGACAAACAGCTGGAGAGAGATTTCCCCAAATCCCTCTGATGTGAATTGGAGAGATTTTAATGTCTTTCTGTCTTGTGAAGCTACAGCAAAGGGAGAGGAAGCAAAGGGAAAGTCAAGAAAGAGGATGGATGCCTCGTTGGATACATGGCAGTTAAGTTCCATCAACACGTTTTAAAGCGCTGGACAAGCCTTTGAATAGGACCAAACACAAACCGTGGAATGAGGTTTTAAGAAATTTTAAAGTAGCTCCCTCTACGTGCATTTCTCTCCAGCACATTTTTTGTTTTGAGAGCGACTCTTTTACATCGTCAGTAAATCCTGGAGCTTTTGATCTGGCCCTTGGTCGGACTTTATAACAAAACCGCTGTATCTTCCCAACAGCTTCCCAAAGCCTTTCCTATGGCAACACGTAGATCATTTTATACATTTCAGGAATTATACCTGACTTTTTGATAACAAAACTTCAGAAACTATTTTCAAGGGAAGATCAAGTATGAGAGACATGACAAATTGCCGGTAAGTTAAATCACCAAAATCTACATTAAAATTCCGGAGCACCACCAATTCCCAGAAGTCAGAAAATTCTAAGTTCAGACTGGAACTTCAGCCTCCAGCCTGAATTCGCCCCGCTGTATTTGAGTATTGCAGAGGTCTCGCATCAGTGTGTGATGTTATAGGACATATCAGATATGCCGGAATATGCTGATGGGCATATGTACTTCAGAAAACTATGGCAAGAGTGGTTACTGTGCATGCGCTGTAGCTGATTTTTCAAGTGCTAACTCGGCGATTTTATTCCTATTTTTAATATTCAGAGAATATCAGGCTTGGAAGGGACCTCAGAAGGTCATCTAGTCCAACCCCCTGCTTAAGAGGCCCTAGTTTTCATTATGATCTTTTTTTTGAATGCTAAAAAAAAAAAAAAGTGGCTGAAGCCAGGAAAAGTTACACTGGGTTTTGCAATCTGGTAAGTTATTTTAAAATTGCTCAAAAAGGGGGTATAAATGGATTGCAGGCATCTTGCACATTGAGTTGAATTCTCGTGTGAATTTCTTTTTAATCCGAGTTAGGAACCCCTGAAAAACGCCAACAGTCTTAGCGTTAGCTGTGCTAACAAGCGCTGCTATAATAAAAGAAAAGCATTCAGCAGAAAAAGGAATCAGCCGCATTCCTTCCTTTTAACAGGTCCTCTGACTAGCAGAGCCATACTCTACCTCGGAGCTGGACAGGTGGGAGTCGGAATTATCGAAGCCCCTGTGAGGGGTGCCAGCTTTACTGTTTACCAACCAGGGTTTGTCATAACAGCGAGAGAAGTGATGTGGAGTCTGTGAAATGGAAAATCCAAAGGAAGGGTAGGGAGAAAGGGGGGAGGGGGGAGAGGTGAAAAGTGAGTGAAAATGGAACAGAAAAGTATCCGAAATGGGAAAAACAAACAGAAAAATACATAAATTCTAAAAGAAACAGACAACAAAATAAAATGCACATTTGGCACGATGCGGTGAAGAGGAGACACAAAAAGGCAGCCACTTCCTCCTTCACGCTAGCCGGCTGCTTGTGTGATGTCCAAGACACGTCTGCTCCTATCGCACAGAGAGACGGCAGGGGAAATTCTGCCTTGTGGAAGATAGGAGAATCGGGAATGGTCCCAAGAGTTACAATGTGAGACCATAAAAATAAAACCACCTCAGTAGGCAACTCGGCCTTTCCTGAGACGTGTTTATGTTCCCTCTACGCATGATCACCTACCTGCAGGTGTAGTGTATGCAAAGTGAGAAGAAACTTGTAGCATGAAGGACTCTGCCATTCAGGTGTCCACCAATGAAGCATGAATTAGCCTATTTTCTGAGTCCCCCCGCAAAAACCTCTCCTACCTAATGCTTCAGCTCCTGATCTCCTTGGAACGGGGTCTGAGTAGGTGTGAGCAGCAGGAAAGCAAAGGACTATCAGCCTTACCTTGGTTCCACTAGCCGGCGCTGCTGGAGAGGATGGCATAGAGGTGCAGCTGTGATTACTCTGGCTTGCACTAGAGCTGGACCGCGTCGGGGAGGCAGCCCGGGAGGAGGGTTTTGACCTTCGACCCCGTGACCTGAAAGGCGTCATTCCCTGCGAGGCTCCCTCTGGTAAAATAAACTTCTCTCTAAGTTCGAGGTTGGTCCTGCCTCGTGCTGAAAAAGGAAACAAAGCAACTCCTGAAAAAAAGCCACCCCTGAGGAGTTTCACCCAACTCCTGCTTAGCCCCAGGAAGACGTCGTTGCAACGTCTTGGAAACTCCATCTCTGACCTACAATGGATGTCTTGCTCTCATCCCGGTCACAGCAGAGCGAGACCAGTGCAGCATTCTCGCTCTGTTGCGACGATGTCACGTTGCTGATTGGTTTCTGAAGACTTGTGATAGGCAAAAGAACCCCAGAGGTCCAGGAGTTCAAATAGAATTATGCAACTTTTAGGCATGTCCTGGGCCTATTATACAAATCTAGTTAAAATTAGCCCACGCAGCTGACGACATTCTTAGGACAGTTTAAAAATACTGAATAAATAAAAATACTGCTCGGAAAGGTTGTACTCCTGCTCTCACACCCAGCACACAGCTATGTGGAGCGTGATCAATTTTCCAAGCTATAACAACTCATATCAGAGGGCAGATGTAAAATTTGGCTCTGAAAATCCCAGGAACTGGAGGGTCTCTCTGCAACTAGCAATGGGGTATCAATGCAGTTGGAAGTTCTATGTCCTGAGCTACTAAGATCAGCATAGGCCAGTATCTCAGAAACTCACCAGATATATACAGAGAGCAAATTCATTAAGTAGTAGGAGCAAGGCCATGCACAAAGTCTTACAGGACAAAGGAGCCATATTAAATTCAATGTGTTAGGCTTGAAAGACAAAGAAGCAATTGCAGGGTAGAAGCCTTGTTCTGTGATAACCTCGGGATGGGAAGAACCCTGGCACCAGCGCTCTAAAACACCTGTAGCAAAGCATTAACAGTGGAGACGAAGAAACAGCGTCGCACTAGTAAATTCAAGAGCTTACAGAAAGCAAGCAGCACCGCTTCCGAATCATGCTGATTTCGGCAACAAGCCGCAGGCGACAGAAGCAAAGAATATTTAGCATGAGCTTCAAAAGATAATCAAAACAATGAACGTCTCAAAGACTGTGCTGAGATAAAGGGACGTATTGACTACTACCAGACCTAACCTGTTTCACATAAGGAAGAGACTGTCCTGAGTAAGGACTGTTACACATTTCCTTTTTTCTTTCTCCCAGAGGGCTGGGGAGGGGAAAGACCATTTCAGTCCCAGACCCCTCACACAGACACGCACTTTATTCTCCCTGCCAAAGAAATCCTTGTGTTGCATTTGCTTTCCTTCCAGACAAAATGGGCTGGAAGCGGTTCTCCTCTGGAGTCTCAACATGCATCAGTCACTGCTTCCCTTGGGAGAGGATTTCACATTCTAACAAGCCTTGTTCTTGGGAACTTGTTCTCAATACACACTCTCTATTTGCCTTTATATTTCTCCACTCGATTATGCCCTAAACAACCCTCCTCTCTCCTTGATGCTTACATCGTCTAAGCAAAATACCTGCTTATTATGGCCCTTATTTAATCAACATCTAGTTCAGCTATCTTATTTTGTTAATTCCTTTCCTCACAAGTCAATTCTTCCAGGCCTCTAATCATTTTTACTGCTCTTCTATGAACTCCTTCCGGTGGGTTGACATCTATCTAATTACCAACATGCCCAGAACCACATGGAGTTTTACAGGTAGGTTCCTCCGTAGTGCACAGTGGAACTAACGCATCCCTCTTACAAGATACAATGGACCGTGGCCAAAATATCATTGGCTTTTTTTTGCTGCCATAGATTTATATGTTACAAAGGCCAGAAGGAACCCCACTGTGATTGTCTAGTCCGACCTCCTGTACAACACAGGCCGTTGGACGTCCCTGAATTGATTCCTGTTTGAACTAGAGGAGGTCTTTTAGAGAAACATTCAGTCTTGATTTAAACGTTACCAGTGACGGAGAATCCATCACAACCGTTGTTCCAATGGTTAATTACCCTCACTGTAAAACAAAGATACTCTTGAATCCTAGTCTGAAGTTACACACTCACACTCAGCTGGGTATGGCTCATTCCCCTTTCAGAGAATCCCGACAGCCAAATGCTGGTTGCTGCCAGGTTTCACTATGGGCCTCTCTCACTCCCTGTACTGAGCTCTCCAGAAGAGGAAAAATGGAGCAGCAGCTCCACCTTTTAAACAGAGTTTTAGCGACATGTATCTCAACTGTTGCTCTGCATGATGTGGTTTCCGGTGCTAATGTGCAGACATCAATTGCTATCAAAGGTCCTTTAGGGCATTTGAAAGCCACAAGTGAGAAACACAGCAGAGATTCCTTTAGTACACATGGGGAATTCTCCAGCTTACGCAAAGAACACCAAAAAGAATAATGTACTGTGCCAAGCAAAAAACACACTGACAACAAAAAGGCCCAGGTTGGCCTTACACAGACCTGGCCGTTCAGCTATAAAATACATAGGAATCAGATTTCTGTCTTGAGAGAACATCCTTTATCCCTTGCAAAATTCTTCCTATCTTGAGGCTGGATTTAACACAACATTTTCATTAACAAATCCATCACGTAAGATGGTCGGCACTGAACTGGGAGACTCAGAAGACCTGGGTTCTATTCCCAGCTCTGCCACTGACCTGCTGTGTGACCTTGGTCAAGTCACTTCCCCCCAGGACTCTATTTCCACTCCTCCCCCCGTCCCCCTTTGTTTTGTCTATTTAGATTCGGGACAAGGACTGTATCTTTGTGCACTTGCATAGCACCTAGCATGTAGGAGTTTCTAGGCACTATTGTAATACAAATTATTTTTTAAAAGGAAAATGGTCTGAAGAAACCACTCACTGCAATTCACTTCCAGACAGGTAGCATCTGGCCATAGTACATTGTACGCCCCAATTACAAGCTGCTTCACTGTCTGCACAAAATAGCAATACATTCGGTACAAGGCTAGCTCCCAGGCTGATTTTCTACACAGGTACCTGAAAACTAAACCCAAGACAACCAAGTGTTTTCAAAACTCACTGTGGAGTGGGTTTTTGAAACTCCAGCCTCATGTACCATCAGCACAGTCTATTTTTACATCTAGAAACATCTGAAAAGGAATAACGGGAGCTGATATACAGTATGGGATGTCCAGGACTTGGCGTGGGAACGTCTATTATTTTATAAATAGAAATAAATATATAAACTGAAGAATTGGTTCATCTTATTCATTTCAAACGAAAGTCCCACATCAAGCCCAAATGGACTTTCTCTTTCTCAAGACATTTTAGAAAGAGACCAGCTGTGATTAACTCTGATCTTTTTCTACCACAAAAAAAATACTGATCCAGGAGAAACTCTGACAGATTCAACATTTCAAAATCCAGAGAAAAATCACTGACTCCAATTTTTCCATGCAGTACATGGTTCAGTTTTCCAGTCATAAAAAATTTTAAGCTTCCCTTGTTTATTTCCAAATGTTTCTGATTTAAAAAAAAAAATCAACTCTTTTCGGATAAACTGAAATAAGATCCCTGGGAGCTGAACTGAATAAGAAAGGAAGGATGGTTCGGTGAGTAGGACACTAGCTTTGGACTTAGGAGAGCTGGGTTCAATTCTCAGTTCTGCCACAAATGCTCTGACACACCTTGGTCAACTCACTTAATCAAACTGCCTCAGTTTCCCATCTGTAATTGGGAATACTACTACAGTACCTCACAAGTAAATATATTAAGATTGTGAGTGTTCAGATACTGTGGTAATGGAGGTCAGATAAGTATCTAAGAAAGCACAATAATATGTCTAACTATGAATCTAAGCCCTGGTCTACACGGGGGGGAGAATCGATCTAAGTTATGCAACTTCAGCTACGTGAATAACGTAGCTGAAGTTGACGTACTTAGATTGACTTACTGCGGTGAGTCAACTACTGCCGCTCCCCCGTCAACTCTGCCTGCGCCTCTCACCCCGTTGGAGTACAGGAGTCGACGGGAGAGGGCTTGGGGGTCGATTTATCGCGTCTACACTAGACACGATAAATCGATCCCCGCTGGATCAATCGCTGCCCGCCGATCCGGTGGGTAGTGTAGACATACCCTGAGTTTGAACAGACAGATTGTGTAGTGTGTGTGTTTTTTCCAGTTTCTGTCCCGCCACTCAATTTTCTGAGAGTTGATTTAGTTAAAAAACAGTTTTAAAATGTCTCGACTAGAATATTCTCGATATTGTCAACACTGTGTCTCAGCATTCACAAAGGCAGCAGATGTGGTGGGGCAGGCGGGCTGGTTAAGAAGCAAAGCCATTCTTAATGATGGGAGAGGAGGGATGCCGGCAAGAGTGATAAAGCAAAAATAACGCCAACCTATCGGAGACTGACTGGCAATCGAAGAGCTGGAATCAGAGCGCTTTATTTTACTTCCAGGGTGGTGAACTAGAATAAAGAAAAACACACACATACAAGGAAACGGACAGAGCAGGAGAAAGCAGAAACTGGTCAAGAGAGAAATGCACAGTTGAAGGACAGCTCTTTTTCACCCCATGCAGCGCTGCCATTTTGTTTGAGAGGCGGGGAAGGAAGAGTTGGTAACTGGAATCTTGCAGGAAATTTTTTAGGCATACACACACAGAGCTTCTGGAAACAGCACCATTGTCCCTAAGTATACAATGGGAGCGTTTTCTTTATGGAGAGCGCAGCAGCACATTAGAATCACATTTATCAGCAAGAGAGATTACATTCTTGTCTAGAGGCTTCTTACACCTGATTTTACCTACGTTTGTATGGAATTGGAACAGTTTTTATTGGATTTCTCCAACACACCGGCCATCTATCAGCACATTGGATTTGCAACACTTAACATTTATAGCGGAATCCACACTGACAACTGTTTGTTGTAAAAGACACACAAGTCCACAAAGGCTGGAGTTCTGCTGAAATCGGCACACGCCATCAACCCAAAAGGAAACACACACAAGACACCAGCTTTTGACCATCGTCGAAGAGCGCAGACAACAAATCAAAATGAGAGGTTTAAACTACAAAAAAGAAATGACCAGCAAATTGATATGAAAAAAAAAATGGATGCGAACAAAATAATTTTTAGTAAAAGGAATTTTCTTTTTATTCAGGGTAACTAATTTTAACTCCTTGATGCTCAAGGTTTGGATTTTCTGGAAGACCCGTTGCAAAGGTTTCATACTGTAATACTGCCATCCCCAGGTGTTCAAAAATTTTGCGATTGGCTTAAAATCATGTGATTTTACACGAACAATACACAGAGTTCTTTTTATTTGCTTTCTGATTTTTTAATCTTCAGGTGCACTCAGATCACATTTTCAAGCTTTTCTCAGCAACCAGGAGGGCGACAAACTTGTTTGATTCCTTTGAAATGAAAATTGAGATTCTCACCTATTCACATGACTCCAAAACTGGGGCTTTAAGAACATTACCAAATACTGAGAGACTTGCAATAAAAATCACACTAAGTTTTGGGTTTTTTTTAGTTCCTATTTTCTCCAGATCTTCCTTTATTTGCACAAGCCCACAGACTGATGAGATCTGCTTCAATGAAGCATCTGGCGACTTCACAACTATTGTGGAGATGAAAGGTCCCTGAGAAACAGGTTCTTCCTTACCTCTGCAAGGGTCATTTTTCACTAAAAATTCATCCAGGGCCATCCATCCTCCTCCAACTCGAACCATGACAGTGCTGCGCAAAATACGGACCAGTCGCAACTGCTGGGAATCACCAAACTGTGGAACCAATAGAGAAGCAGTTCAAATAACAGGGCTATAAAATGGAGACACGGCTCCTCTCCAAAACAGACTGCACCAGGGTGAGTATTATCACTACACTGGAGACTATTTGAAATGCTACCTGTAACCCTAAACATTTTCAAAGCTCTTATCAAAGTTTAGGGCTTCTCTAAATATATCAAAAAGTTCCGTTATGTGGGAATCAATTCACTTTGGTGTCAATTGATGAGAATGTTTTCATCTAAAGAAACTCGCAGGACAATGCTATGAACAGGATTCTCTATGCCAAAAAAGCTGAGAAATTCAAATGCAGATCAAAGGATGGCCAGGTAGCAAATTAGAGTTTATAATTTGATCTTTTGAGGGTTTTACCCAAAGAAACAGCATTTTATTGCTCTGCCTTTCATGAATAATAATACCACTTAGCTCTTATGTAGTGCTTTCATTAGTAGATTGCAAAGCACTTTACAAAGGGGGAGGGGGGCACAGCACCATTGTCCCCAGTTTACAGATGAGGAAACTGAGGCACAGGGATGGGAAGTGACTTGCCTCATGTCACATAGCAGGCCAGTGGCAGAGCCAAGAGCAGAACCCAGCCACTGTAGTCCCGCTCCCAGTGCTCTAGCCATTAGACCACACTGCCCACTGACACTCCTGATGCAGTCTGCTTTGAAAAGAGACACCTGGCACGTCACTGAAGGCTGGCATAGCAAATGCTAGCAGTGCAGCATCAGCACTGAGAATGAAACCTCTTTAACCAAGTCTGAGGTGCGAGCATTTCACCGAGTCTCAACCAGCAAGAGAGCTCCCACAGGAGAGTCACCCAATTATAGTGAATCTAGAATGTAGAAATTTAAGGTTCAAGTCCCAGAATGTTTATTAGTGATTATAATGTTCATTAGGAATTTAAAATCGCTCCAATTTCAAACAATCATCGAGTGCCTCTGAATCAACAAAATCGCACATCTCTTTCCGGTCCCCCCGTGCTATCACACATAACCGTTGATTAAAAGTCTCCATCCACCACCATGCACGTGCTTCTCTTCAGAGCCACCTTCTCCTAATATTTACATGGACACTCGGACATCTAGCAGAACCCCACCTGGACTACTGTGAACAGGACTTGTCCATGTACCACACAGAGGGAAAGAGCAACAAAGATCCCACCTTGTTCTTAGGAGCTTAAGCAATGAGGGACAACTAAGGAAACTGGGTTGATTGCCTTTGAAAAGGGGGATACTTCAGCATGATTTAATAGAGGATTTCAGAATTATGAAGGCATTGATAAGTGAGACCCTCTTTTTTTAACATGGAGAAAGACTTAAAAAAACAGGAGACATAATGGAAACCTTAGGAAACGAGGAGTAACTAGGGAAAACTTGGGCAGAATTGTGCTAACGATGCTAAAAACAAGGGATAACTTACTGGGGAGGTAACTGAGGTAAGAAAAATGACAGATGAGTTCAAGACACATCTAGATTGATTTCTGCAGAAAGAGAGTGCTGGGGGCATTGGGACAAAGCAGGATTAAGGGTTCCTTTTCCTGCTCCAAACATCTCATATGCCCCCTTCTCTCCTGAGACTACCTCTCTCCCCTGTTATGCACAGCCCTTTCTCAAAGAGTTCCATGCATGAGCCTCTTTTCAGATGGCCCCTTTGCTATCAGGCGTGGGACCGAGCTGTGGGCATCTCTAGGGCCCTCTTTCAATCCGTAGCTGCAGGCAGCGCCTGTTCACGAAGGGATCCTGCTTCCATGCTCTCCCCAGCAAGTGGAGGCTGGTGTTTAGTTAGCTTGAGAGCGGTAGGATGCTCAGCTCTGCTCCCTGGAGAACCAATGAGCCACAGAATGGAAGGTCTTTAGCGCTAAGCAATCGCGGGCTGGAGTGCTGGAAAGGTAGGCTGGCTTTGGAGACTATGACTTTTGGTCTCAGCTGCACCTCGTATGTGCTGGACACACCTGGGGCAACACCCCTCTCCTGGTGCAGTTGCTAGGCCAACTAGCTATAGCCAAAAAGAGCTATTTATGCCTGCTGAGGCTCACTGGAGGGTAAGGGCTCTCTGGCCATGCCCCTTTGCTACACTGGTTCTATACTAACGGAGTAATTCCTCCATGCTAGGGGAATCCTCAACTAGCTGGATACACTCATTTTGTAGCCCCTTCACTCCAACAAAGCAGAGTGGAGAATCTGGCCCTCCATGGTAAAAATACAAGTTACACAATTTGCTCCCGTCTTGGAACATTAATTACAAATTTATTGTAATAATGAGATAGAGTTTTATAGTTCCCTTCAAAGATTTGCCTATAGTCACCAATCTAGAATAAACGGGGAGTTGGTTTCTATCCTTTCCTTCACTCAAGAAATTCATGTTCCCTTCTTTCATGGCACCACGTTTAGAGTCCATCTCTTCAAGTTAAAAATCCTCAGTAGTTACAATAAATGGATTTCCTTCATTGTTCAAATGGAGGCTGTATTCTTGTGATGAAAGACATCACTCCAGTCCCATTATCAATGGAGTTCCTGAGTTCTAGTCAGCCTTCAGTTACCATAATATTAATCACAGACCAGAATAGAAGAGTAGGGACATGCAATTTTTCATGAACTTTCTTCCAGTTATGAGTTACTCAAAGTCGGTGAAGCAGGGGATGAGGGTTTAGTTATTGTTACCTAAGAGATCGATCATGTGAATACAGCATTTTCATTCCATAGTGACCGCGTTATAATCAAACCTGTCCAGATCCTGGTATACAGTCTGTGTTCAGAAAATTTTAGCCTGTATATATTTTTTGAAGAGTGTTACAATATAATACTTAGTCCTGCCTTGAGTGCAGGGGACTGGACTAGATGACCTCTCGAGGTCCCTTCCAGTCCTATGATTCTATAATTCCTCCAGCACTAGAGACAGAATCATGAGACAATGCTCTTCTCAGACAATTCCACCATGAGCATGGGTTCCCCTGGTACCTTACATGGAACTTACGTGTTCCCTTTCACATGAATGATGCCATAACCTCTAATACCACTGGGGCATCAGAGGAAGACGCAATTTGGAGGCTAAATCTCTCCATCTTTGTAGATTTCTGATTTGCCAATTAAACTTTTTACTTCTTTCTTCCAAGGAGTTTTGCCATTTGATATCGCATTTCCAGGTAAACGTCACTCTGTATACCAGACTCTGCCAAGTAACACAACGAACTCTAACACAGCATTCTTTAGATCACATCTTCCCACAGCAACAAGAGAAAGATTGGTATTATAAACACACACCAAGCCATGTTTGTTAAAAAGAATGAGAGACAGCATTGCAAGGCACACTGTACCTGATTGCCGAGGAAGAACTACGGAGAGAAAGAATTTGGGTGAGGAGAAGATCAGAAGGAGAGCAGAGGAAGAGGGGGAGAAAAACAAGAAAACATTTTATAGGATTTAACAATGCAACAATCATGAAAACCTTCGTTAACCACAGGTAGTTAAAAATCAGGATATTTGATGTTATTGGACATGCAAACTGTTCTTCTCTGTCCCTACAGCAGAAGTTGTAATTCATCGCTTCAAAATTCACAAATAAGGGCTTGTTTACACAACCGTGTGACAAAGCCACCCCCCGAGCGATGTAAGTTACATCGACCTGAGCGCTGTCCACACTGGCGCTATGTCTGTGGGAGACACAGCTTCTGCCTCTCTTGGAGGTGGAGTAATTATGCCGATGGGAAAGCGCTCTCTGATGACTTACCCTAAGTCTGATATTTGAATGTGTCTGATATTTGAATGGGCTCAAGTGTTGCTATTTTAACTCCTCCGTGCCCAAAATGCAAGTCTGCAGGAAATCTGGATGGTTTGCTGTCAGTCCAACCCAGTGAATAATTTGAAATGAAAACATGAAGTACCTTAAAACAGATCCATTACACAAATATTTTGCATACCTTTTTAGAAATGAGCTACATCAATTGAAGAAAATCATAGGTGTAAGGTACACACATAAAACTGTCTATAGTATCTATGGATACAACATCTTCGACAGCGAGCAGGCTAAGCTCTCTCAGAACACTGCCACATCTATGTTTGTCTTGTCCTTGGGCTATTAGGCATATCCAAGATTTAATGCACCAAGAGAGCATGCTGACCCTTAGCCTGCCCTCTTCTCAAAAAGTCACAGGAGGAGAATATCACAGACCATCTATAATCATTTGTCCATATATATTTCCTCCATTATGTGCTCATGTGATAGATAAACCACTTGCAAGCTCTCCACCAATAGGATCATACAGTTACGATTACTATCAAGAAATCAGTGTGCTCCATTAATGGTACATTGCTGCAGTTTCCCCAGAAACTCTTGTCTCCAGAGACCCTCAGATCAACTTGGGGAAGAAGGAACTAATCTCTAAGCTCTTCATGTTATTCCCTCACCACGGAGCCCAAGATAAGTCTATGTCTCAGATTCCTGAGTGCACGTTATTGGTCTAATCTCTGGACTTAATTACCATCTGAGAAGGTAAGAGGCTAGCATAGGTAAAAATTCGGATTCAATCTTTTCAAGAGTAAGATCTCAGTACGACAGAATCAGATTACTTCAGTAGAAGTTAAAACGGACACTTCTCCCTGGTAGGATCACACATGAGATAGGAATGAAGATAATTTGTGCTATTATGGCAAATGTGGATGTTTTCCTCTTACCCGATACTTATTCTCTCCAATCTGCTCCACTTGAAATCTCTTTGCACACTTACACTGGGCCACCTGCCTTGTGACCTGTTGCAAACAAGAGGGGCAGAGGTCAGGGATCAGTAGTTTGCATCTCTTGCACTGGATACATGGGACACAGTATATTGTGCACAAAATACAGATTATAACAACCTTCACTTTAAAATGTTTTGAATATCCAAATATTTGAACATTGATCTCAGGTCAATACCGCTGTGATTCTCTGGGTGCTCATCATCAAAGCACAGTTTTTTCTCTTTGGATAGATATTTGAGAAGCTGACCCTTTGAAAAACTGAAGCCCTCCATAATACCCACTAAAATACCACTCTCCTTAGAATCTCCTTTACCTCATCCTCAATTTTGTCAGCATCTGTGGTTGGCCGGTAAGCATCTTTGTTAGGATGGAGAGCAGCCACAAACTCATAGTAATCAATATAGCCATCCCCATCCCGGTCAAAGATGTCAGCCACGGCAGTCATCTCTAACTTAGTGGTGGGGAATTCTGGAATGAAAAAGAAAAACAAACAACAGAGATGTATTATAGTCTGAGAATCGATAACTCCCTGTATTCTCTCACCATCTGTACAAAGAGCACATACTCTATATCGCCCCCTACTCACGCTTCCATATCTGGAGTCTCCATCACAATAGTCACAGGAAAAGAAACAGGCTACATGATTACTTGAGTTTCAAATTCTCTACCCAGATATAACGCTGTCCTTGTGAGCCAAAAAATCTTACTGCGTTATAAGTGAAACCACATTATATCGAACTTGCTTTGATCCGCCAGAGCGTGCAGCCCTGCCCCCCCGGAGCGCTGCTTTACCATGTTATATCCGAATTCGTGTTATATCGGGTCGTGTTATATCGGGGTAGAGGTGTATAATATAGATTCCAGGCCTCAAGCAACGACAGCCTCTTGGCATACTGCAACAATAGCGAATGTGTGGGGTGGGATCGCCATGCTATCATTACACAGAGGTCCTCTCCTGACAGAAGTACAAGAAATGCGCCTTTCATTTGCCTCGTAAAGGGTGGGAGCAAACAACGTTTCTTGGAGATGGGTTTATCGGGTTTTGTGGAAGGAGGGGATGAAACAGATCAAGACTTACTAGATGCTAAGATTCCATCAATAAACTCCTGCCGGGTGATTTTTCCATCCTGATCTTTGTCGATACGCCGGAAGAAGTCCATCACCCGTGATTTCTTGTGATTCATCCAGCGCATGTATTTCTTTCTCCAGATGTCAAAGTCAAAGTTCGCAAACTCCTTCAACTGGAAGAAGACCAATTAGAGTCAATGGGAGTTGAAAGTACAGACAGAAAACTTCCCCTGCTCTACAGAAGATCTTGCTGAACTAAGATTTCAGCGACTAAGTCAAATTGTGCATAGCCTTTGGGGGCTGACTGTCACTTTCTCCATATTCCACACCTCTTCAAAGCAATACTTGGGAAAAGAGGCATAACTAGGCCACTTCTCTTAAAACCACAGCCATGGACACAGAGTTTCCATAACAGAACAGGGGACACAATGCATCTGACAGCCACCATGTAGAATGTGTGTCACACACTCATAGACACAGAAAAAAGTGAAGTATTCTCCAAACTTTTAAACATACACGTATGCTGATATAACATAGACGTACACACATACACACAGACACATACAAACATAATATCTTTTCAGGCATCTAAGAACAGGGTTCTCTCCCAGACTTGTCCTAAGAATGCCCCAGTTCCTTTATTTTTGAAACTCCAATTCCTTTCCCACTCTGCACATCTGCATTGTTCTAGCTCACTTTTTTCCTAAGCAGCTGAGAACAGAGCTCCTGCTTGGTTTTTTTCCAGGAAGGACAGCAGTTTCTCCTCTGAGGTGGATAGCAATGTTGCTCCATGGATAAACTAACAAGTAATGTTTATCCAACAAAGTGAGCCTGCCTCCCCCACCCCTGCATCAGCTTGACTCTTGATACATGACACCTCTGCAGACCTGGGAGCAAGACCCAAAAATGCTTCCAAATTCAGTTCTCTGGAACTGCAGTGCCGAGATTACACCAAGACTAGCTTAAATCACTGCTCATGAGAAGACTGTTCAGTTACTGAAGCTGAGGTTTAGCACATTTAGGACTGATTTTCAGGAGCCCTTCAGCTAAGCAGAGCTCAGAGTGACTCAAAGCAACAACATCTTAGTGCTTTTAAAAAAGCCCCAGAGTTGAAAGTAACAAAGAAAAACGTTCATACGGATAAACCGAACTGACCTACAGAAAAAGCAACAAAAAACAAAAACACTCACTTCTGGGCATAGCTGCTTTGTAAAGCATAAATGAAAACAAAAATCACATTAGAGGTTTTGGAAAAAAATATACATAGTAGCACTATATTTTTAAGACTAATATTATTACTTCCAACCAGGTCTGACTTTCATTAGCAACGGAAGTACTGAGTTTAGTAGCACAGAGCAGTCCGGTTAACCTGCAGTTACTAATATGGTTTTCAGCCGCACGATTTTAGCGGAGACGTTTCTTGTTGGCGTTTTAAGGCCTAGGCCAGTCATAACCCATGACATGCACAATGCAGGGGGTTGGACTAGATGACCTCTTGAGGTCCCTTCCAACTCTGATATTCTATGATTCTAATGCAGTTCAGGAGGCAGCTCTCTGCCCTTCTCTCTCGGGAGTACAGGAAACAACACGTTTCCACCACCAACTCCCCCTTGTTTAACAGCATAATGGGGTCATTACCTCCTCCAGCCTATCCAGAGCGTCATTGAGCTTCCGCTGGCGCTCCAGCGCCAGCAGCCACACCTGCTGCCAGCGTGCAGAGAGCTGGTTAATCCGGGGGTTCTTCGTTTCTGATTGGGAGAGAACTGGCATGGGAGGAGGGGCAGTGTGACTCAAGGATTTCCCTAGAGAAAGAAAAAATATGCCACATGGGATATTGCAGGATGTGGGGTTTGGATGATCCAAGACAAAAAAGACAACAGCTTGGTTTGTTTTTCAAACAGAAAATCTCTCACAGGCTTTCCCATAAGGATTGAGCTGGCAGCTTTTAAAAAAGAAAATAGGAGATTAAGAAATGTTCAGCACAACCGTACTGGCGGTACTACAGTTTTACTGACACCATTAATCTGCATTCCCCACCCCCAGCAACTCCGGTGTTCCTTTTCCCTTTGGTTTCATCTTCCTGAACGAGCGCGAACAGGGCTTTCTGCTGCAAGAATCATACATGAGGAAATAGTCATGCTAGAGCAACTAGAATCAGAACCGGAGCAGTTAAATACAGCACAAACTTTTCAGCACTCTGAAATAAGCAAAATCACTGTAAACTCAAATCAGAGCCATCAGAGTCTTTGGAGGGCAGAAAGGCAAAGAATAATCAAGCTCCTGGCATATGTCAGCCACTATTGCAAATGCCACCTCATTTCCCCCTCCTCATTCCCTGGCAATTCCCAGCCATTTCCACGTGGTTGGCAAAGCAGGGTGTATTTCTAATTGAGAATTAGCGCCAGTTTCCTGTGTGTTTTCCCCTCTATCTCAGCATGCATTCCTGCAGAGGATGCACGTAGCAATAATTTGCAAACATACTGTTGCTGCGGGATTTCTCAATGAAGGGTCCATGAGCTGGTTCTGTGGCTTTCCTCTTGTACGTCTTAGTGACCCGGTCCACGTCCGGCTGTTTTCGTGTCATCTCCTCCATAAAGAACTGTTAAAGGCAAAAGGGGGAAGAGAACTGTAACATTTATCATCTTCTCAACTTCAAGCTGCTGTCGCTCTAGAGTCCTGCTGAGAAACTCCAAGCCCGTAGCAGACGCACAAGTACATACTGAACACTAGCTATGTGGCTTTGTGGTAAAGTTATTCCACACCTGTGGCTTTGATTTCCAGGCCTGATATTTTGCTCCCTGGGCTGAGTGGAACACAGTTCCTGGACTTGTTTAAAAGTGACAGGTCTGGATGACTAACATGTGGCTGTAATAAAAGTAAACTCAACTTCTTCCCCAGAAAGGTGGTTGTGACAAAACGTTCAGCCTCCCTGCTGCCTGTCAGACTCGCAAGCCCTGCCCCAGGAGCAGGGTAGACAGGAGGTCGGCAGAGCTCAGCAATGGAGTTACCTGGTGTTCGGAGATGAGGGCTTTGACCTGATCGATATTTTGTGGCATTGGTTCTTGATCCCGCTGGATCAGTGTGGTCTCGGCCCACTGAATCCACGCTAAGAGTTCCTCCAAGAGCTCTGCGTTAGCCACCAATTCTGAAAGCGCAGTCTCGAGCCTTTGCTGGTGCTGCTGTGCCCACGTCAGAACCTGATGGAAACATCCACAAGAATAGCTGTCAGCATGGGAAACAAAGGCACTTACTTTGTGAAGCTCTCCCTCCGGAGAAGGAAAACAATACCCATAAGGAAAACAAGGCAGCCACCACTCCTACCGGTTCACTGGCTGATGCACATTGACTTGTGAGAACTGATCCAAGAGGACAGGACTAGGACATCTATAATTCAGGAGAGTAACCCATTTACATGTCCTGCTGCTTCATAGGTTCCAAGGCAGGACGGTTCCACTGTGATCACCTTGTCTGACCGCCTGTATAACACAGGCCGGAGAACTTCCCCACAGAGAAACGTCCAAAAGAAGACACTGATCACTTATTCTATTACTGGCCCTATTTCTCAGCAGTGACGAGAAAGACCTTCCCTCTGCTCAAGTAGACAGAATCCTCTGTGACTCACCTCCTCGAACCTGGCTCGGATGATGGTGATCCAGTGTTTAATTGTGGTGATGCAGTCCGGATGGCACGCAGCCAGGATAACTTCTCCCATCCCCACCGCCGCGTTCACATCCACTCTCTTTTCTTCCACTTTCTTCATGAACTCCTAGACAGCAAGATTCCACAGAAACAACAACGGCTGTCTATCACGCCAACAGAGACAATCTGGTCCCTTTCACCCAACCCTTAAAATCACCCCATTTAAACTCCAAAATAAAGTGACTTCAGAGTTTTGGATTAAAGTTATTCTCATTCTAGGTTTATAGAGCACAGGTAATTTTCCCTACCCACCAGTGCCTGGTATTACAACTCCAGCCCAACTCAGGCCATGTAGCTATGTTACAAGATCCAAATCTCTTGTTTGGAAAATATCTTGCTCACACGTCTCACTTTTGTTCCTGGCACACATCCGTTCATTAAGGGCCGCTCTGGATAGGTCAGCACAGCAGTACAAGCCCAGGGTTTGAACTAAGGTTCAAGCCTAACCCCCATTCCGGCGACACACACATTGAGCGAACCCAGAGCTTGGACCCAGGACCCAACGGGGGGAGGAGAGTCCAAGCCTGAGTCAAGCTGGGACCCAGGTTCAAGCCCTGTTGCCCCGCAACACAGACACAGCCCCTCTGGACTCATGCTCTGGGAGTCTGCTAAAAGTTATCCCCCAATCCCACGGACTGACTTTCTTTGTCCTCTGAACAGTCAAGCTTTCCCACAGGGCACCACAAAGAAAGGCTAGAGGTAGCCACACTTTGGGAGGGCGCTAGGAAGTCTGGGATATGGGGGGTTGGACTTGGGCCTGCATAACGTTGGAGCCCCAGAAAGGGTTCAACAATTCCTAACCTGGGGTTACAAATGAGTGTAGAAGCTCAAGCCCTAGGTTAACAAACCCAGGGTCTGCTGACTCGAAGCTCTGCTAACCCTGGCCTTACCCGGCAGTGTCGACACACATGCTACGTCCACGTTTTCTCACATTCCTCATAGACTCATAGACTCATAGACTTTAAGGTCAGAAGGGACCATTATGATCATCTGGTCTGACCCCCTGCATGCTGCAGGCCACAAAACCGTCCCTACCCCTTCCCTGGACTCTGCTGTTGAAGTCCCCAATCCTGTTTTAGGTGGCTTCAATCGGCAGAAACCCTCCTGCTAGAGATCCCTGCCCCATGCTGCGGAGGAAGGCGAAAAACCTCCAGAGGCTCAGCCAATCTGCCCTGGAGGAAAATTCCTTCCCGACCCCAAATATGGCGATCAGTAAGACCCCGAGCATATAGGCAAGAGTCTCCAGCCTGACCCCTGTCAGCCATTGTACAATTTACCTACCATTGCTTGGTTTTCCTCGACTACTATGTTTTACCATTAAACCATTCCCTCCATAAATTTATCTAACTTAATCTTAAAACCAGACAGGTCCGTCGCCCCCACCGTTTCCCTCGGAAGGCCGTTCCAATATTTCACCCCTCTGACGGTCAGAAACCTTCGTCTAATTTCAAGCCTGAACTTCCCCACGGCCAGTTTATATCCATTCGTTCTCGTATCCACATTAGTACTTAGCTGGAATAGTTCTTCTCCCTCCCTCGTATTAATCCCTCTAATATATTTAAAGATAGCAATCATATCCCCCCTCAGCCTTCGCTTTGTCAGACTAAACAACCCAAGCTCCTCTAGTCTCTTTTCATACGACAGGTTTTCCATTCCTCTGATCATCCTAGTGGCCCTTCTCTGCACCCGTTCCAGTTTGAGTTCATCTTTTTTAAACATGGGAGACCAGAACTGCACACAGTACTCCAAATGAGGTCTCACCAGCGCCTTGTACAACGGAAGCAGGACCTCCTTATCCCTACTAGATATACCTCGCCTAATGCATCCCAAGACAGCATTGGCTTTTTTCACCGCCACGTCGCATTGTCGACTCATAGTCATCCTGCGGTCTACGAGGACCCCTAGGTCCTTCTCCTCTTCCGTTACTTCTAACCAATGCGTCCCCATCTTGTAACTAAAATTTTTGTTAGTCATCCCCAAATGCATCACCTTACACTTTTTACTATTAAATTTCATCCTATTTCTGATACTCCAATTCACAAGCTCATTCAAGTCTCCCTGCAGGATATCCCTATCCTCCTCCGAATTTACAACGCCTCCCACCTTCGTATCATCCGCAAACTTTATCAGCCCACTCCTGCAATCGCTTCCGAGGTCAGTTATAAATAGATTAAATAAAATGGGTCCCAAAACCGAACCTTGAGGCACTCCACTAGTAACCTCCCTCCAACCTGACAGTTCACCCTTTAATACGACCCGCTGCATTCTCCCCATTAACCAATTCCTTATCCACCTCTGGATTTTCATATCGATCCCCATGTTTTTCAGTTTAACCAATAATTCCTCATGGGGTACAGTATCAAACGCTTTACTGAAATCCAGGTATATCAGGTCCACCGCATTTCCCTTATCTAATAAATCCGTTACTTTCTCAAAGAAGGAGATCAGATTCGTTTGGCACGATCTGCCCTTCGTAAAACCATGTTGTAATTTATCGCAATTGCCACTAACCTCCAGGTCCTCAACTAGTTTCTCTTTCAGAATTTTCTCTAACACCTTGCACACTACGGATGTTAAACTAACAGGCCTGTAGTTACCCGGATCACTTTTTTTCCCTTTCTTGAAAATAGGAACTACATTAGCTATTCTCCAGTCTAACGGGACCACCCCCGAGTTTACAGATTCATTAAATATTATCGCTAACGGGCCTGCTATTTTCCTGAGCGACTGGTTACCTTGTGTATGTCAATGAGCGACTGCAACGCTTCAGCATCATCAGGCAGAGCTCCCCTAAAGCGCAGGGTCTGTTCTGCCTCGGAAAGCCACTCCAACAGCATGTGGACTGCCGTCCGGAATTCCTCTGCCTGAAACAGCACCAAGAGATGGACGCAATGAGTGACTCCTAGAATCTCTACACGGCCTGAGTCTCTACCCACCATTCAAGAAGCAAGGCACAGTAGTGTCTCTAATAGGAACAGAGGAAATAAAAGAGCAGACTGTCTTTGCTCTGTGTTTGTACAGCGCCTAGCACGGTGAGATCCTGCTGCATGCCTGGGGCGTGTAGGCGCTGCAGTGACACAAATAAACAAAACAACTGGAGTTGGTCAAGTAGTCTGTTCCCTTCCCCTTGTGTTAGCTGCACTGAAAAAGTGAACTAACTCCCTTCTTAAAGCTATTTGTGTACTCTGCCCATTTTGTTACCTTTGGTCATTTATTCCATATACTAACTACAAAATACAACCTCAGCATCTTTTTATCCTTCCTAGCTTTAAGTTTACTCCACCCTCTCGTATTGTTCATATAGCTCTGAATAGTTTCTTATCACCATTCCCTTCTGATTTGCCCACATTGCGTATCAATGCGGCCCTCCCTTCATCTCTGCTTTTCCAATCAAGGCTTTTATTCTTCTACGCTCTCTTTTTTTTTTTTTTTTAATAACTGAGACCCTCAGAGCTGCTCTCTCTTTCTGACTGTTATCTGCTGGACCACTCCAGTTGCACAATAGCTATAAACACTGGAGGTTGAGAATTCTAATGATCTGTATTCTCACAGTGAGGTGATCCCATGACAGTGACTCTAGACGTTAATTTATCCTTACAACAGTCCCTGTGTCGTAGGGATGTATTATCCCAATTTTACAAAAGCGGAACTGAGACAGAGATTAAGTGGTTTGCCATAGGTCACACAGGGTGTCTGTGGCAGAACTGGGAATTGTACCTAGCTCTCTGAGGGCAAAGATAGTGTCCCATCACATTTCCCCCCCGGAAGATGGCAAATGCTTGTACAGAGCTCCAGAACACACAGTTCTGGTTCATTTCTTGACAAGACTCCCCCTTTAATTTGTACAGGTTCAGAGCCATATATAAAACCCTGAAAGCGAAAGTGAACTTGGAAGCCTCTTTCTCCTCACCTGCTTCAAGGCCTGCTCCAGCCGGGTCTGTTTGGACACCGAGAGCTTACACACGGTGTCCCATCGATTGCTCAGCTCTTGAAGCTGCCCTTTAACCCACGTAGTGTCGTCCCGGCTGTTCTCGATGAGCTCTCGGCCCGAGCGCTTGAGCACCTGCACGGTGCCCGTGCGCTTCCCCAGTTCCTTCTGGAAAACCTGCCAAGGGAGAAGAGAAAGGTCCATCATGGGTCTGCCTCTTGTTCTCTACAGAAAAGGGGCAGCACAGGCTTGAAGCGTTTCAAGTCTGACAATACAGGGTATATAAAGTTCAACGGGTGGTTTGCTTTCTTCCACCAAACCCCATTTGAAATGCTTCAAATTTGGCATTTTTCCTCTAGTATCATTTATTTTCCTTGAAACAGAATTGGTTATACATAGATTCATAGGCGCCAACTTCTGCTCCGGCTGGTGGGTGCTCAACCGCCCTCTGCCCCCGGCCCCACCTTCACCCCTGCCCCGCCCCAACTCTGCCCCCTCCCTGCCCCTATTCTGACTCCTTCAACAAATCCCTGCCCCCGCCTCGTCCATGACCGCGCCGCGTTCCTGCTCCTCCCCCCCCAGCACGCCGCCAAAGAGCTGTTTGGTGGCAGCAAGGCGGAAGCACTGGGAGGTAGGCCGAGGTGCGGGGACGTGCGCGCTCAGGGGAGGAGGCGGAGGAGGAGGAGGAGGTGGGGCCTGGGGGGAGCTTGGCTTTTTTCCCTGTGGGTGCTCAAGCCCGGAGCACCCACGGAGTCGGTGCCTATGCATAGATTATATAGGCACCACAGATTATTGTAACCCACTGGTGAGTGTAAGTTACAGATCCGCTCACACTCAGGTTACACACACACCAGTGGGTTACACCATAACACACTCACACAGTCAGCAGTACACCACCCAAAGCTGGAAACAGCTGAGTTTGTTTTATTGAGACTGTCCGCCTGGATACCAAATTTATCCTCTACTCTTTCTGAGAGCAGTACGGGAATCTTTAACTTGTATCCGGGCAACCATCAGAGTGTCGCAGAAGGAATCATGGTTTAATCTCTCACTTGAAGGATGGCATGCTTAATAGGACATCACCATTCACTCCAATGCAGTAGCTGTTTGGAACAGGAGCCCAAGTTCTAGCCTGGAATTTGAACCTCTGACCTAACCCAGAAGTGAAAGCACTCACATCTGAGACCTCCTGATGAATACTGACAAAGGGGAGTTTACAGAAGCATAGAAACTTTACCCTTCTCTCCTCGAAAATCCAAGGTAGAACAGAGCAGAACTGAAGGTTTATGTTACAATTCCAAAATAGCGATATAATTTTTCAAATCCGTCTCCCAGGCATTTACTCAATGGAAATCAAAGCTGCACAGCAGAGTATACAGCGCTACAGCACACATCTTGCCGAGATGCTATAAGCCTGGTACTTCTGTTACGCAGCGGATGGGGAACTCAAGTTACTTTCACTTCCCAAAGGGCAGCTGGTAAACCCCACTCTTACCTTATGAGCATCCATCAAGTTCATGACCAGATCCAGATCACCATGGACTGGTTGGTCTTCAGCCAACTGGGGCTCCACCTTGTACAGCCAGTCCACCAAGGCCTGCAGCGCATCCATGAATTGACCAGAAAACAGCAGGGCTTCTTCCAGCTTGTGCTGCCTGCAAAGAGAGCATCAAAGGACATTTGTACGAACTTTCCATCCAGAATATCAATGCTGCTTGCAGTTGAATTGGAAAGTGTTTCTTTTTCTGCTCATCTTTCTGATGTTATCATCATCATGGCAAATCCCCGAAAGACAAAGCCTCCTTGTAGATTAAGCATCACCTGGATCGATCTCCTTACGGAGGTCTGGCTGGACATTCAGTTTCCATTTCGGATGCCGTGCCTGGCATCATCTCTGCTCTGAGGCCTACATCCATATTCTCAACAGCACGTTTACAGCGTGTGATATAAATCAAACTTCACAGGATCATCCCATCTCTGGTCCTTCACCGTTGCAACAAATGTTCCTCTCACCTTTCCACAGATTTTCCGCAGACTGTGTCCCACTTGTCCCGCACTTCTCCAAGGAGGTTGTCCAGTTTCTGAGTGTCATCTGGCAACACAGCTTTTTCCTTGAGGGCTCTGCCCGTCCGGATCGTGGTGTCGTAAACAGGCTGTTTTCCACCGAGGGTCTTTTGGAACTCCTGAGTTTTACAACCAGAGAAGGGCACAAAGGAAACGTCTTTAGAATGCATAAAAACTTGTGAGTGAATAGCTTAGTGGGATAAATGCCTCTCGTGTACAACTTTGTAACTATGCTACTGTAACATTCAACTAAAGCGTGGAGTATGCTGTTCCTCTGACTGGATCATCTCTCCCCTCAGATTGTAGAAAAGTGACTGTGTTGCACTGCTTTGACTGAGAGGTGGTTTCTCTTCCCGTCCAACTAACCCACACTTGAGGGCATTCATCTCAGCTGGCATGAAAACAAACCCTCTACCTTGTGCTTGGAGAGCTGCAGTTTGATTTTGTCTGGATCATTGGAAATCTCCAACTCAGAGTCCAGGTGGTTCTCTGCATCTTCCAGCCAATCAACCAGCTTTTTCCAAGCTTCGTGGAACTGAAATTGCACAAAAGGGGAGAGCAGTTACAACTTGAGGTTTGTGTCTTCCAGCCTTCTGAAGGCTTGAGACACTTAGGTTCTGAAAGCTAGAGGATAAGCAATATCGCCGGGTCCTCGACAACCATTTTCACCTCCCTCACCTGTTTAGCCCGTTTTCTTGCATCGTCAAGAGCTCGGCCTCTATCCACGGAACGCTGGACGACTTTCTCCCAGCGGGACTGGACACTGACCAGCAGGTTCTTTATCAAAACCACATCTTGCTTTTGACTGAGGAACTTCAGCTGGTTCCCTGTTTGATCCAGCTCAATGATCCGGTCCCGGTGAGCGTTGACTTCATTGGCAAACACCTGGAGTAACGGAGATTTACTCTCACTTAAAGAAAAGACATGGAAAGGTCTCCGAGTTTCTCCCATACGCAGAAAGCACTGAGCATGGCTTGCAACCAACTTTTGCTTTGTAAAACAGAAACAGAGTGAGACACAAAACTCCAGCTCCCCAAGGTTACCTTGTGTTCATCGATCTGAGACAGCACGGTATTTAGGATAAGGCTGGGTGGAGGGGCAATGTTTAAACTCTGCTCTGCTAGGGTCAGCCAGTTAATGAAGTCCTGTAGGGAATTCTGGAACTCTGTTGCCTGGTTGAGAGCGTCTTCCAGCTTCGACTGCATTTTAATAAGGGGATGGGGGGAAGGGGGGAGGAAACACAAAGAGAGGACCAAGTTCACAATGTGAGACTTTGCAGACAAAGACATGTATTGTACTCTAAGATGAAATGAGCTCTCTAATGGGAACTCATCAGTTCAAGCAAAGAACATGACTTGTTTACCAAGCAGAGGAGATTTCAGTGAAAGTGGCTGTGTCAGAATTAGTTTCTTCTGAAACACATGGACAGGAATTGTACATGAAAGAGGAGACGGTTCGATAATCAACACACAAGTGGCTGTGTCGCCATCAGAGCTTCCTAGGAAACAAGCCTCCATGAGAGAAGCTGTTCCGCGGAAGGGAGACGACACTTCAGTGGTGACAGCTGCAGAGCCAGAAATTCAGCCTGGGTAGAGGCCAGTTTCTCTCATTTTATGTGAGAATTTATCGCTGACCGAAGTACCAGCGCAATGGAATTAGGTCAGAAGAGAATTTGGCCTGTTGTCTCTTAAGAAGAAGCAGCGTATCTTTGCTTTTCAGAACTGGATAATGCTCTTCATATCTTCTTTTATTTCTTGTATAACAGCCTCTCTCTTATGTTCACTCACATTTCATTGTACTTTCATTTTCTCTTTAAGATTTACCCTGCACTGGTAACTAGCCATACAGTTAACACTTTGATGTCAGACATCACTGATGATACCTATGTCAGAAGGCATGCTAAGCATATGTAATCAGGAGAGAAATTATCTAAAAGAACTGATCTAAAAGCTCTGATCTTGGGTGTCTGAAGCACATTGCTGATTCGGCTTATTGCAATAAACCTGTGTTCTGGAGACAGCAGGGAACTAATGGCATTTAACTTCCAAGCCATGTCTTTCATAGTAAACACGGATCATATTTTGACTCAAAACTTTACCTTCCTCTCCTCCATCTTGGTGCTGACCAAGTTCCATTTCTGTTCCAACAGCGTGACGCTCTGCTCCGTCTTTGAGCCAGAGCCAGAGTCATCGCGGCTTAGCAGGATCAATCGCCCCTTGGCCAACAGCTGACTGTAGACCTCTTCGTTGGCTTTGAGTTGGGCATACAGCTCCTACACCAAACCACCATCGAAATATTAGAGACAGAGAGACTGTATCGGGGATTTGCAGTTCCCTAGACTCCAAGTTTGTGGAGACACTGGGGTTAGGACACACAGCAAATTGACAGTGTGATATTTATCATCATGCTGTCAGTAGAGGTAAGCAGTTCATTCATTAAGATAGTGGGAAATTCTGTCCATAGCCATCATCTGCAAACCTAATGGTCCTCTGTAACCCTGGAGAGAGAAGTGGCAAAAGAAACACGCATCCCATTCCCCATTAGACTACACCAGGGGTTCTCAGACTGAGGGTTGGGACCCCGCAGGGGGTCACGAGGTTATTACATGGGGGGGGTCGCGAGCTGTCAGCCTTCACCCCAAACCCCGCTTTGCCTCCAGCATTTATAATAGTGTTAAATATGTTAAAAAGTGTTTTTAATTTATGAAGGGGGTCGCACACAGGGGCTTGCTGTGTGAAAGGGGGCACCAGTACAGAAGTTTGAGAACCACTGGACTACACCATGCGGCACAGACATGTTTCTATGCTGACATTTCAGAGAGAAGTTAGTTGAATTAGAGGCATTTGAAATCTTTACCATATGGGCATTGAGTTGTTCACGGGCAGTTTCTGGCAAACCTCCTGTGGGCTTTGATGCAGACAGTTGGCTCTCCATTCTTGTTAGCCAGAGGAGGAAGTCTTCAATCTCGCCATGGAAACCCTGGGCCTGTTAAGGAACACAAAATCAGCCAGGGATCGGATGACAGCAGCAACCATTGCCTGGCTTTCAGGTTTAACACTGGTGGATGAGGAGCCAGAGAAGAGTTTTAAAAAGGCACTAAAAATATTGTCAATTTTTTTTCAACAATTCAACCATTTCAGCAAGTTCACACACAGAGCTGAGTTCTCAGAGAGAAAAGGGTAGTCTGAAAGAGCAGGACTTCCCCTCGGAACGAACGCATCTTTGGTTTGGAAAGAAGTAACATGCTATTTACAGACCGTTTGTGCCTCCCGTCTATGGCCCAGTCTTCGTGGCTGAAAAAGGTGTCCTTTTCACTGGAGTGGGGGTGAGGTAACTAATACATGTGAGTTATCCTAAGGTCAAAAGACAGCAAAGACGAGGTACTTTATAGTTCCATCATGAGGTAAACGAGGCGAGGTTAATCCCAGGTGGGGGCATAGTGGTGTCCTCACCTAGTTTACCTCGAGATAAAACTAAAGAGCCCTGTCATCTTGGGACAGCTCACATGAGTTACTTACCCTGAGGTAGCACCACCTTTTCTAGCAGTGAAGACAAGACTATACATTACCTCCTCTACCCTTCACCCTGGAAAAAGACACCAAGCCAACTCGGACACCCTCTGCGGATCTCTTCTGCAAGCATGAACATTTCCGTCTCCAGAACAAGCTCACCGACCTGCTGAAGCGTTGACTGCAGCTGCTGCTCCCTCTCCTCCGTTTTTTGCAGGACAGACTCCCAGCAGGAATTCAATTTCTCCAGCCGGTTCCGCAGGCTGCTTGCGTCGTCTCCCGCACTGGATTCCAGGAGCTCATTGCCGGCTTTATTTACTGTCTCCACAGTTGCTTGGTGAGCCAACACATCATTCTTCAGCACCTGCACAGGGTGGATTGGGTAACGTCAAGACACACTCCTCTAAAATGTTCTGCTAACTCCAGCACTATCCCAAGGAAACAAATCAATGCAAATAACTTCCCGGGAGCCATCGTCCCCTTTAAGGCCAGATAAAAAGGCAGAACACAGAGTACGTACGTGGTGTTTGGCAAGTTCTACTTCAATGACCCTTGGGTCACCATTGATTGGTTTTTGCGCATCTAACAACTCTTCCGTATGGGTCAGCCAGGCCATCAGTTCTGCTAACGCATGCTGGAACTGACCAAGCGCCAGCAGAGCAGTTTCTAACTTGTGCTGTTCAAAGGTAACAAAGAAAATGTTAATCAGGAGGGAGCAGGAAGAGGAGGACGATGCTGACGACTTAGGTTTATTTTCAGCCCTGGGTTTTGGCAGCCCACCCTCTCCATACCTGTCTGTGAGCAATCTTCTCGCCCAAGTTCTCCCAGAGATGTTTCAGCTCTGTCAGCGGTTCCCTGATGATGTCTCTGTCTGTCTCATCCGTCGCTTTTTTTAGCATCAGTTCGCCTTGGTGATTAAGCTTCTCCATTTCAATCTGCTGCTGGTAAACCTCCATTTTAAACTCCTGCCAAAGCATGGAAGGGGAAACAAACAAACAAAAAAAATCAAACAAACTGCAGAACTCTGCCTCCAACACAGACCGAGCCCTGGAGAACGGGGTCAAATGTAGCACGCTTACCTTCATCTCGTTCAGCTGTTCCTTAACAGTGTTGAGGTCAGTGCCGACAGGTGGCATGTTGCACAGCTTAATCACAGTGTTATCCAGCCAATCAAACATTGCCTAAGAGGAACACATACACAATTAGGAAAATCAAACCTCCATGATCATTGGACAAGGCACGCCACACCCGCTCCACAGGCCATCAGCAGAGTTTGGGGGCAGCCTGTGCGATCCTTGGACTAATCAATAGAGCTTCTCTTTCAAGGCAAACCGATGGGTAGTTTTCATGTTCCACAAGCCCACTGCTTAGTGACCTCCTTCCTTCCACCGACCGCAGCATACGCAGCAGACTAGGATCAGGCACATTTCCCCCATCCCTTGCCGCCCCCACCCCAAAACGTATAACTATTTGAGAGGGCGAAGGCAGGCCGGGTCAATTTCAAATTGTCACCAGAGAAGCAGAAGAAATGCTGATTGAATGCTCTGCTTTCAGCGGGTCATTGTACATGGGGCCTAACTTAGATTGTCAGCTCTTTGGGGCAGTGACTATCTTTTTGTTCTGTGCTCACGCAGCGCCTAGCACAATGGGCTGCTGGTCCACACAGTACAAATAACCACCAACAGCTGCCTCACCTGCAGCGTATCCTGATACTGCACAGCAGACTGCATGGCCTCCTCGAGTTTCTCTAGCCTCTCCTTCCAGGTTTTGTTTAGGTTTTCCCATGCATTGTTCATCTGCAAAACAAAGGATTGCCCCCAAATTCAGTAGACTATTCCATCTGAGCCAACGCGGCCTTTCACATGGCTTTTACCGGACTTCTGAACTGCTGGTTTTCCTACCTCATCAATGCTTTTCTTCACTTCTGGTTTCTCAGTTTCACCACAGGCCATAATCAATTCAGCTCCAAGCACACGAATGAACTCCAGTTCTTCATGCACACCATCAGTTTCCTCTTTGATCGTCTATATTCAGAGAGTGCAATGAATTAAAAAATAGGTTTGTTTAGTAAATGCTATTCCAAAACTCCATTTGATGGTGCATGCAGTGGGAGCTAGACTACAGAGATTACACCGGCTAATGTTTTGCATTTTGGTTGAAGACTGAGACTAATTAGTCCTCAACCCAACAGGTGTGCATCACATTAAGAAGCAGGTATGTGTTTTCATTATCTACCACAGTAACTGAGTCCAATCCACACTTCGTACATTGTCTGATGCATGGGATGCCGTCACCATTTGCAAGCAGATGGGAAAAACAAGGTAAAAACCGCCTCTGCATTTGTCTGAGCTGGAAAGATGGTGACCCTATCTGCAAGTTATATAGTTTTCAGAGTGTTTTACGAAACCAGGAATTAAAAGGCTGTCAGAGAGCCAGCATTTCTAAACCAAAGTCAGACTAGTTATAAAATGGGAGTGGCACATAAAAGTACGCCGGGGTGAGATGTATACATATTTAAAAAAAAACAACCACCCTGAGTCAAACTATGCAAACATCCAAAATGGACCCTACCACGTGATTCCAAATAGAGATGAGTGTTGCTGTCCATCCACTATTATCATTTTATTCTATAGTAGCCTTCAGTCTAACTGGAATGTAACCTGCATCTCACAATCTAGACAGATCCAGCCCACATTGGGAGCAGAACCATGGGAACAATTATGCGCTAAACAGAGTGGCGGACAGCTCTGAACGCTTGCTTGACAAGCGTTTTCCCCAACGTAGTTGCAGCTCAGATGATCTTTGCACTGTTTCAATCTCTGGTAAAGACCATTATTTTTTCCACTTGAAACAAAACAATATCTTAAAATACTCTCCCTCATCCCCACCAAATCATGGCTCTCCCATGGTTTCTAAATAAAACGACAGCATGATTTGTAACCATGTCGGGTGCTCACAAAACTGGGGTACAACAACATTTGGCCATATCTTCATTTGAGACCCAAACATGGTTACAAGCTGTAGCACCGCCGGGGCCTATGTGGAATGACTCGACCACAGTCCTCACCTCTGCTGCCTCCACCTGCTGCTTGATGATTGATGGGTCAATGCCTGGGCTCTCCAGGTCGTGAACAATATCCTGCGTCTCTTTGACAGTAGTCAGGAGGGTTGCCATTTCGTACCAGAATTTCTCTGCGAGCTCCAGGACATCGAGGAACTTACTTTCACGTCCCTCTGCCTGAGCCTTGATGTCTTCCCAGAAAAACACCATCTGATTCAGTTTATCCTGGATTTCTGGAGGGAGGGGAAAAAACAATGAGTCAGGACTCTTTATTCTTACCCTGTTCTGACCAGCAATCTCCAGTTACTAATTAAAGCATCTGCATACAAATGTTACGATGAGAAAGGTCTAAGGGTTTGTCTACACAGCAAAAAAAACCCCTCCACAACCTGCAGCATTGAGTCTCAGAGCCCAGACCTGCAGACTCAGGCTTCGGACGATGGGGATTCCCACAGCCGTGGTGATGTTCAGGCTCATGCTGGCGCTCTGGCTCTGAAGCCCGAGGAGGGGGGGTGGGTTTCAGAGTCCGAGCACCAGCCTAACCCCCAACGTTTGCCCGGCTATATTTAGCGCCGTAGTGGGAGCCTGAACCTGTCAACCTGGTCGCCGAGACTCGCTGCTGTGGGGGCTTTTTTTGACGTGTAGTCTTACCCCGGGGTAAGAATTAAAATGGCCAAGAGTGCCAGAAATACAAACTTAGAAAGAAGCTGGATGAAGATGTGACAAACACCAAGATACAGATATAAAGCCTTTATGTATCCAGAGAACAGTTACAAGCCTGCCCACGTGCTCGCCCCACACCTGACCACCTCTCCTATGCTCATTCAGTCCTTGGGCTCGCGCCCAAGACTGCCAACAAAGGTGCCAATCGTATTGGTGGTTTTGGGATGTGGACATTTCCGCCCCCCTTCAAGGCCTGAATTGAAACCAATTCACTGGGAATAGACTCCCCCCCGAGAGCTGTCACGGGGTAACAGTCTGCAGTTCCCTCTGAACTGGGCTGGATTTGGACCCATCACTGAGCAGTCAAATGCTCCTTATTGCTTTATCAATACCAGTCTCCCGATAAACAAGATACATTGTGGTTATGAGAGAAACTTGCCATCCTAGATACGCTAAATATAACAAACTGCCTCTCTGAGCAGACGTGAGACGTCTCCGGCACCTCCATGTGATACCTTTGGCTGCCAGGTCCTTGTCTGCCCCCTGCGATCGCCCGATCAGCTCTTCCCCACGGCGTTTCAGCGCCTCGAAGGTTGGCTGCAGTTTTTCCAGCTCCATGGTGGAATTTTTGTTTTCACTGATGCACTCCCTGATTTTATCAACTTCGGCTGGGATCACGGGCGGCATGCGCAGGCGGGAGGAAAGGTTCTCCAGCGTCTCCAGCATAGGCTCGATCTTATCGTGGAACTGAACAAAGGCAAGTCCATCAGGCAGGTTAGAGGACTGTACGGTACTGAATTACTCCAATGTATGCAGCATAGTGTTAAGAGCAGGCAAAGTGCTCTCTTTGGTTAAAGAGAATTAATGTTTCCTAGAATGCCCATTACACCTGCAGCCTCCAATTTGATGTTTGTCACTGGTTTTGTCGCTAACAACTGCATTCTGCGGTGGTCGCAGGAGTTTGCAGTTAGCGAAGCCTACAGAGAGGGCACAGGAAACCGCAAACCAAATGCAGCAGCAGCTTGTTATTGTACCCAAACCCACAAAATTCAACTTGGACTGACATCCCCTTCCCTCCAAAGGGCGGTGCCACAGAATGGGCATAGGAACATGACATCCCCTTCCCTCCAAAGGGCTCAGTCACACTAGTCCTGATCCATGTGCCAACACATTAGCTGTAACCTGTGTGTGTTTGGCTCCACAGGGGCCTCAGCTCAGGGGAGCCTGGCACAGAAACCATCTCAACTCCCAACTCGACTGCAACCACCTGGTGGAAAGCACGTGTGTATGGGAAAGAAGAGAGAATGGGACGCTGTGCTGCTTGGGATTCGGGTTTCTGCCGTTGCTTTGGCTGATCTTACCGATAAAGGAAGGAGATTTGGCATTGTTCAAGTTAGCATTAAAGATAATCTAGTGTTTACAAGACAGAATGAAGGGCAATAAGGGAAAGTTATTAGAACTAGATGTCTGCCCACGGAACTGGACTTGCTACTCTCACACAATAAGAGCGCCTCTTGTTTCCGCTGAGTTTCACATTATAATGGCAGAGAAAAAGGAAATAGATTCTAGGTGCAAACTCTACTGTCACTAGACTGTCTTAAAACTAACAAACGTGGGTGAACCAACCAGTCACGCCCGCTAAGGGAGAACATGCTTCAGCGTAGATCCCTTTGATAGTAAAATGGTTTCTTCCCTACAGAACACTTGAATTCTAAGCAGAAGCTCACTATAAAGTGGAACTTCAATTTGCACATTGCAACAAAAGGAAAGAGTTAAGGACTTTAATTCTCCAACCGAAACGGAATTTCACTGTGTCTGAGTTTGTTCCTAGCAGGTTCTATTGAACTGCATACAGAGATATAATACAGTAGAAATCTGGGTATCAAATGAATTAGACTCATCTAGCCCGAAGAATGAGAATGTAAACGAACAGCTAACGTGGTGAGGCTTACCTCTGCGATCTGCAATGGCGGGGCGCGGTCAACACAACAATGAAATGGGACCATGTGGGGAAGACAGGAACAGGCAGCAACACACAAAGATAACACATTCCACAATGTGAGTGAGAGATGAGACGGAAGGTGTGTGTGGGGGGGAAAAACTTGGAGTTAATACAAGTGCAAACCAAGAGAAGTGACTAAACAACGCAGGAATAAATAACCCAGACGTGAGGACAAAACTGTGCTACAGTAAATATTAGCTGAAGTGAAACATAGCTACAAACGCTAATCCCAGTTACATGCAACAGAAGTTCTTCACATCCTTTCTCCACTTCAATTTGTACAATCTCTGCCCTTCCTTTCACATAGTTCTTCCCTTTTAGGGCTCCTCCACAGAGCCTATATACAAGGGAAGATGATTAACTCTCCCATGTAGCTGTTCATTATCCATACAGTAGTTTCCTGCTTATCAGGAACAAGAACCAGTTCTCTAAGCGCTACTCACAGCCTCGCCAGACCCGTCCATCATGGGCAGATGCCAAAAAGCCCTTTTAATGAGGAACATTATTAAGGCTGTAAACATTTATTACCCTGTTTACATCAGGATTCAATCTCTTTCTGTACCGCTTTTGCAAATCTATCAGCACCAGCCTTCCCACACGCCCCTGAACAGGCAAGCACTAGGCAGATCAACCCACTACGCACCAGCCTGCCAGCAAATGGCTTCCTAGAACAGAGCTGAACAGTCATGGGGTTTTAGTTATAAGAAACGGTACAGAAGTAAACTTCAGCGCCCGCCGTCCCCAGGGAGCTGTGATAAACACGAACACAAAACTGCGGCTTCTTTGTGAGCAAGGAGAAACGTACCTGAGTGGATTGTGAAACAGCCTCATCTAATGCCAGCGCTCGCTGGCGCACCTCCTCTTTAATTCTGGCATACATGGCCTCGGCGGTCAAATATTTCTCCTGCACCATCGCCCCTTCCTCGGGGTTGAGCTCCTTCAGCTGCGGTCCGATTTTCAGCAGCTTGTCAATATGGGGCTTGTGTTCCGCTATAGACTCTCTTAGTTGCTACAGGATGGAAAAAATAGATGTGCATTCAAATTCACAGCGTATTTACGTCATGCCACTGATTTCCTGGGCATCTCTTAGACCTCGGGAAGGCTTTCCCACTGACCTCGGCAGTATTTCCCCACCTTCAAACCATCCCCGCCCCCACAAGAGAGCTGATATTCTCACCCCCCAAGGTGATAACTCTGATAAAGAGCTGCTCTTTCTTTGCACATCTGTTCTTTTAAGCAACCTCCCCCCCCCATGGCATCATTACACCCAGAGGACAAATATAAAGACGATCAATCTCCCATGGGTTTACATTCAGAATTTCTATTTAAAATACAAACTCTTAGGGGTGTGACAAATACCTGATCTGGATTAGATTTCCACAGGTGTCACTGTGATAGACAGGTGGAAACTCCAAAAATTGGAGAGCTTAGATAGCTGCCTGCCACCTACTGGTCTCCAAACTACGCTCATCGGTAAGGCTAAGGTTTTGTTACGGAGGTCATGGAAGTCATGGAATCTGTGACTTCCAGAGACCCCCGTGACATTTTCGCTTCAGCCCCGATGCAGTGGAGTTGGAGCTGTCAGCTGGAGGGGCCTCCCTGCAACTCCCAGCTACTGCAGTCAGAGAGAACCCCTGCAGCTCCCAGCTGCCGCCGGCAGGGGTGCCCCTGCCAGCTGCTGTCGCAGGTGGGTCCCGCAGCTCCCAGCCAGCACAGATGATCCTGCAGCTCCCAGCCACCACGGGCAGATCCCACAGCTCCAAGCTGCTGCCGACGGCAGGGGGGACCCCGTGCTCTCAGCCACCGTGGGTGGGGGGGAACCTTGGAGCCCGCAGCAGCGATGGGTGCTGGACCCAATTCTTTCCCTATTTCATCATAGTTATTTTTAATAAGTCAAGGACAGGCCACTGGCTTCCGTGAATTTTTGGTTATTGCCCATGACTCTTTGGGACTTAAAATACCCGTCACAAAATCTTAGCCTTATTCATCGGCCCTTTTAGTGTGAAGCCTCCATTTTATACAGAGGGCGGAATCCATTCTACATGGTGCAAATGATGCAAATAAAAACCTCTCTTCCTTACCCTCATATCCTCTTGCTGCTGTTTGAGCTGCTCATAATCAATAGCTGGAGGGGGTAACTGTGCGATAAGTGCCTGTGTTTCTTCAATCCACGGGTTGAGCTCTTCATACGTCTCCCAGAACTGGTTCACCAAGACCTGTGCACGCTCTAAGCACGCGTAGCGCTCTGAGTTGAGCTGGCTAACGGCATCATACTGCTTGACAAGCGATTCCGTTTTCTCCTAGAGGGAACAGGAGGAGGGCGTGGGGTTGGTGACGGTTGCAAGGGCAGAGAAAACGAGCCAGCCGCATGCTGTGAACGGAAACGGCGGAGTCCCACGACTGCACGCTGTAACGCCAACCAAAATGGTATCTGAGATCCCTATAACTTTCCCCTTATAAACACTGCAACAAAACTAAAAAGTGAATAAATGGGAAGCGACTCCCATGGGAATTATTGATTGGCATGATTAGAGATGGAATAATTTTAAATCAAGGAGAAAGATACAAGGAAATAGACGGATGTAGGAAATGTGCATGCTGCTTTTCTCCCTCCTGTGCTGAATCCATTACTTGCCAGGATAACTGCTGTGTAAGACTCTCTCTCATGAGGTCTACGTGTATCAAAGACATGGATATACCTGTAGCAAAGCTTTCTGTTCTTCTCCACATGTGCCAAAGATCTCATTACGCTGGCTGAACAGCTCATCCATAGAGTCTTTGTGTCGAATGATGTCTATGGAGAAAGCCTGTAGGAAGGAAACGTTCAGAATGAGAAAAATCTGAATTCTCTTCAAGCCGCAAAACTTCTTGTCTTCCCACAGTGCTTGTACTGGAGGGAATGGATTTCAGAAACGCTCCCAAAGTGGTGAGATGACTGGTGAAAATGACCACCAGGTGGTCCAGTAAATCAGAGACTGTAAACACTCAGTCAAATATCCTGTGACATCCGCGTAATCTGACTTCACCTGCAGATTACTGCGTTTTCTTCTCAACTGTGTTTTGGAATTTCACTCTTAATAAATTAACATCTTTTTCAGAAGCCTGGGAAAAGCCAGTGGAAATTAGAGACTGGTTCAGACTTGGAGCAGCTCACACAGCAAGTTCATTTTTACTGTGCATGAACCCAGCAGTGCCTCACTCCTTACACAGAAACTCCAAGATGGCGACAGAACCAGTAGCAATAGACCAACCTTTGCACCCTACTACCAGGGAACTATTCCAAGCATAGGCACCAACTCCGTGGGAGCTCCAGGGCTGGAGCACCAACAGAGAAAAATTGGTGGGTGCTCTGCGCCCACTGGCAGCTCCGCCCCTCCCCCGCCCACCTCCGCCTCCTCCCCCTCCCCTGAGTGCACTGCCGCGTCCTGCTTCTCCCCCCTCCCTCACAGCGCTTGCGCTGCAAAACGGCAAGCCTGGGAGGGAGGGGGGACAAGGGGGGAACGCAGCATGCTTGGGGAAGGAGGTGGGGCTGGGGCAGGGATTTGGGGAGGGGTCCAATAGGGGCAGGGAGGGGCGGAGACTTTGGGGGTAGGGGTGGAGTTGGGGCGGGGCTGGGGGCACGAGCACCCACCAGCGCAGAAAGAAGTTGGTGCCTGTGATTCCAAGTTCTGTCACCAATTTGCTGTGTGACTTTAGGCAAGTCATTTCCCCAGATCTGTCCCTCAGTTTCCCCACCTGCAGTGAGATACTAGATAATGTGTTCACCCCTCCTACTACTGACCCACTTCACAAGGGTGTTGTGAGGCTGAATTACATTTCATACATTTAAAGCACTTTGAGACAAGACTGTTGATGAAAGGTGCTGTCGTACAACTATCATTTATATTCCAAGGGGCCACATGATTAACAATAGACCCACAATCGCTGAAAGCCAAGCTTAGCTCGATGTAACTTCACATGTGATGGTTCACTTCCTCTCTTTATGACAACAGTAATTATTTTTTCTTTCCTTTTTTTTGTTTTTTTTTTTTTTTGCAAAAGCCGATGAGACTTTCTATTTCTATTGCTGTCAAGCCCGGGAAAGGATACTAAACTCTTTATTCAAAGCTACACCCGAGGCAGCTGTTATTAGCTTATTTATCCATCAAGTCTTTTTTCCTTTGCAATCTTTGTGTGACCTCAATTGTGTTGTATTGGCCAGCTCTTATCAACGATACAAAATCCAGTATGTTTTTGCCCCAATTATGGCCACCAGGAGGGAAACAAGGACACCAAAGATGATTTTCCACTGAAGGGAAGTCAGTGATATGCAGATCTAAAATATTTACAGGTAGCCTCATGATTCGAAGTTCACTCTTCTCTAATGACATTAACTTTGCAGTTTTTCACGACATTCAGACAGACTGCCCGGGTGGTTAGGTCTATGCTAGAAGCCTCAAACTGACTTGTGTGTTGTCAGAAGCTTAGAAGCCACCATGATCTAACCATGATTTTTAATGTTGGGCACCGAAAACCAAGTGGTTACTAAAATGTCGAAACACTCTGAACTCACAGCTCAGGGGTGTGAGCTGGCACCAGACTGACCATGTAAAATTTACAGTACATGGTATCAAATCCAGTAATAACTGCTATTAATGCAACAGCATCCGGACGCCGAACATCACTGTTTCACAGGAAGTCACTCCCGGAGGCTAAGCTAGATCCGAGAACGTGCAAAAGGAAAAAACCTGTTCCATGTTAAGGTGAGAAAATGTTTGCTAGCAAAACAGTGGAAGGAAACTGGGCTACATACACCTACACAGACTAATTAGAGCTATGATTTCAGGTGGGTGACAAGGAAATCTAATAAAGCAGTGAAGAAAATGTGTGGAATATCATAGCTTCTAAGACATCTAAAAACATGGATGTCTAAACAACTGAAAATTAGCCTGAAGTGGAGCTGGAGTGCTGGCAGGCCCGCAGTTAGAGGGCTAGGTACCTTTATATATGAAGAGTTGTTTGTCTAATTCAGCCACGTTTTAAACATGCAGCTCTTGTGGTATCTTGAAAATTCAGGCATCTCTTGTCCTGGAGGGATCATTCTTAACTCACCACCTCAGTATCTCTATGACTTAAAAACCCAGCTGAATTGCTGTTCTCTGGACAGGTCGAGTCTCAGCTCTATAAAAGTAACGTGCCTCCCTAGAGAAAGATCGTGCTGTGCCCTAACCAATAAACTCTCCATCCCTTCACCCCAATGTCTGAGCTTTACCTGTCCTACTCTAGCTCATCTCAGCCACCCCCAGCTCAGTCTGAGCTAATAAATTACCACCTTCCCTCTCCTACACGATCAATGATTTGCCCTACTCCAGGCAAATGAATTAATATCACCCTGACATACCAATTAGCTGTTCCACTTCACTCATCACCTCTATTCAAGGAGCAATTTTCTTCTCCCCGCTGCTCCAGACAACAAGCAAGGTCTTGCCCATCCTTTCACCCAACAAGCAAAAGTAGTGCATGCATATTGCACGTACCTTTTGGACCTGCAGCTGGGCTGTTGTCTGGTCTTGCTCCAGACGAATTGGACCAAGTGCCATCAATTTCCGTTTGGTCTCAGCAACCCAGGCTAATTCTGCATCAGCAGCTTGCTCATACTAGCGAACAGGGAGAGGAGACCGAGCGCAACAAGTTAGCGACACACACAGAGCAAGGACAGCATTGACACAGATGCACAAACCAACACGCCAGCAACAGCGACACACACACAGCGATACACACATGGACAATGGTCTCATAGATACATATCTCCATACTACAGGCAGCAATGTGGACTCACAACTGGAACAAGGGAAATGCACAGCAATGTGCAAAGGTGATAGGCACAGACCCAGCAGGCCTGGTGCTACACAAGGACAAAGCAATCCCAAGGAAGATACAGCCAGCCAATGAGATGCAGTCACATACGTACAAAGAAAGACACGGAAAAACAAC